>NC_064855.1:73424715-73724715 GCF_024139225.1 Suncus etruscus
TAGTTTTTGAAAAAAAAAATAAAAAGGATAATTGTATAAATTTAGAACATAGGTACTTTGAAAGGAAAGAGTGATTGTGTTATTTTAAAAATTAACTACATATCTATGAGATTCAAGGGTTATGCCATTTGCATATAAAAATAATACTACATATAATGTAGGTTAATTTCAAATGTTCTTTCTCCTAAGCTGTAGACAAGAAAACCAAATTAGTCTTAATTATGCCTTGTTTCACTTGACCATTTAAATTAGAGTTTCTTTGATAATCTAGAATCTTTTATAGTTACCACATCATTTTGCACGGAAATTTTTTTTTCTTATTTGACTTCTGTAACCCATGGGATGAGTTTTAAGTGGGCATTTTATCTTTGAAAATAGTAAGAATGATGCTATAATTACATTTTTGAGTGTGTGAATATTTTATCTGTACAATGTTAAAGCCAAAAACATTGATATTTTTTGCTGCAATATATCACCAACTAATATTATTAGTTCATTTATTTTTATCAGAAAATATGACTAGATTATAAGAGAATATAAATCTAATAGATACAAATAATATAATTAATAAAAGTTAAATGATTAAAATTAGATTCTTATATATTTTAAATCTTTATCAGTTTTAATAATTATTTTTCTAAAATAAATATTGGATTACTTCATTAATAAAATGTATATAAAATTGAAATATATAACTTATTCATTTCTATAATGAGCTAGAATAAATTAAATTATTTAAAAGTGGCATAAAGGAGGTTTTTTAAATTCATTACAGGAATTAAAAGACAGATAATTAGGATAATTACACCATAAATATAGTGCAAATAAAAAACCTCTAATGAACATTTTTCTTTTATTACTCCTCTTACTTATAAGATATTTAAATATGAACTCAATATCAATATTAAGTTGTTTAAGTAACTGAAAATCCAGATTCCAAAACAAACCTAAGTATATAATAGTTCCTTAAATAGATGATAGATCCTTAGTTATTAAAGAAATGATTGCAATAGCATTTGTAAACTTTCAGTTTCTTAATTCTAACTTAAAATAATTTATTTTTTGGTTTCTCGGGCCACACCTGTTTGATGCTCAGGGGTTACTCCTGGCTAAGGGCTCAGAAATTGCCCCTGGCTTGGGGGGACCATATGTGATGCTGGGGGATTGAATCGCGGTCTTTCCTTGGCTAGCACTTGCAAGGCAGACACCTTACCTCTAGCGCCACCTCACTGGCCCCTAACTTAAAATAATTTAAAGTAGAAATGTCAAGTAGCTGTAGTGATAGCACTATGGGTAGGTCTTTTGCCTTAACACGTGGTTGACCCAGGTTTGATTTCCAGCATCCCATATGATCCACCAAGCCTTTTAGGAATAATTCCTGAGCACAGAGTTAGGAATAATTACTGCATGCCTCCGGGTTTGGCCAAAAAGAAGAAAAGAAAGCAAGCAAGAATGAAGGCAAGAAAGGAGAAAAAAAAGAAAAGAAAGGAAGAAAGAAGGAAATAAAGAGAAAGAAAATATAAAAGAAAGAAAGAAAAAGAAAGAAAGAGAAGAATGAAGGCAAGAAATAAAGAAGGAAAAAAGAATAAAAGAAAGAAAGAGAGTGAGAGAAGAAAGGCTCCACTGCCTCCGCCCCTCCCCCGCCCATGTCTTTGAAATTTCCCAGGTCCACACCAGAACCTTCTGCTGCCTCTGATCCTTCCCCTTTGTGTCTAGGGATGGAACCAGGTAAGGGAACTTCCGCTGCCTCCGTCCCTCCTGCGGCATCTGCGAGGTATCCCGGGCGACACAAGGTAAGGGATCTTCTGCTGCCTCCGCCCCTCCCCCATCACGTCTGTGAGGTTTCCTGGGGCGACAATTGCCAGGGGACAATTGCCTCCTCCCCACCCCTGACCGCCCCCCCCCCCCCCCCCCCCCCGTTGGGACAGGCTAGGAACTACAGACGAGATGGGTTTCAGGCCCAGGCCTGGAGGAGGCAGAGCTCCACTAACATCCAGGTAGGGGAGGAGGGCAAAGGTGCCAGGCTCATCAGTGCCCCCCACCATTGTGGTCGGGAGCAGTACTGCACTGGCTGGCAGCAGAGAGGGGAACACTAACCAGGCTCCCAATAGAGGGCATGCTAGAGGCCAAACCAGAGCAGAAATAAACAACATAGAAACCAAGAAAGCAATACAAAATATCAATGAGACCAGGAGTTGGTTTTTCAAAAAATAAACAAGATAGACAAATCACTGGCAAAACTCACCCCCCTTACAAAAAAATGAGGGAAAAACACCCAAATCAGTAGGATCACAAATGAAAGGGGGAGATATTACAACAGAACCCCAAGAAATACAACATATCATGAGATCATATTATGAACAACTATACTCAGGCTAGAGAATCCAGTAGAAATCGACAGATTCCTGGAAAAATACCATCTTATGAGACTGGAAAAGGAAGACCTAGAAAACCTAAACAGACCAATTACTTCAGAGGAAATTGAAGTTGTAATTAAAAAACTCCATAAGAAAAAAAGCCCAGGCCCAGATGGATTTACAGGTGAATTCTATTAAATATTCGAGAAGACTTACTACCACTTTTCCACAGGCTCTTCCAAACCATCGAAAAACAGGAATCCTCCCCAACTCCTTTTATCTAATATCACACTTTAGCTAATATCACACTCATTCCCAAAGATGGCAAAGACACCACCAAGAAAGAAAGCTACAGAATGATCTCACTAATGAACATAGATGCAAAGATACTCAACAAAATCTTAGCAAACCTAATCCAGCACTTCATCAAAAAAAATTATACACCATGACCAAGTGGGTTTTATCTCAGGAATGCAAGGTTGGTTCAACATATGCAAATCAATCAACAACAAGAAAGACAAAAACCACATGAGCAGATCAATCGATCCAGAGAAGGCATTTGACATAATCCAATACCCTTTATGTTGAAGGCACTCAGAAAATAGGGTTAGAAGAAACCTTCCTCAAGATAGTTACAGCTATCTATGAAAAGCCCATAGCCAACATTATCCTTTTTTTTTTTTTTTTTTTTTTTGGTTTTTGGGCCACACCCGGTAATACACAGGGGTTACTCCTGGCTATGTGCTCAGAAGTTGCTCCTGGCTTGGGGGACCATATGGGATGCCGGGGGATCGAACCGTGGTCCGTCCAAGGCTAGCGCAGGCAAGGCAGGCACCTTACCTTTAGCGCCACCGCCCGGACCCCAACATTATCCTTAATGGCGAAAACCTAGAAGTATTTCCACTAAAGTCAGGAACTGGGCAAGGCTGTCCACTCTCTCCACTCCTTTTCAATATAATCTTAGAAGTCCTTGCAATAGCAATCCGACAAGAGAAGGGAATCAAAGGAATCCAAATTGGGAAAGAGGAACTCAAACTAACTCTTTTTGCAGACGATATGATGATATACATTGAAAACCCTAAAGAGTCCACAGTAAAACTCCCAGAAACAATTAACCATTACAGCAAAGTAGCTGGCTACAAAGTCAATACACAAAAGACAGTAGCATTTCTCTATACAAATAACAAAGCTGAGGAGAGAGAGATTAAAAATATAATTCCATTTAAAATAGTATCAAAATATCAAGTACCTAGGAATCAACCTTACATGGGAAGTGAAAAACCTATACCAGGGAAATTTCAAAACACTTCAGAAAGAAATTGAAGAGCTTCTAAGGAAATGGAAGAACATCCCCTGCTCATGGGTAGGTAGAATCAACATAATCAAAATGACTATCCTACGCAAACTTCTGTACAGAGTCAATGTAATCCCCATCCAGGCATCATTCTTTCAAGACTTAGAACAATCAATCATAAAATTCATCTGGAACCACAAAAGACCAAGGATAGCCAAACAGATACTGAAAAACAAGAAGCTGGGTGGCTTCACTTTTCCTAACCTGAAGCTATACTATAAAGCCATAGTGATAAAAACAGCATGGTACTGGAACAAAAACAGAGCCTCAGACCAGTGGGTTAGAACAAAATTTCCAGACATAAATCCCAGATTTACAGTCAACTAATATTTGACAATAGAGCCAGGACCTGAAGCACATAACCAGCCAGATCACTGAAGCAACAATTATGACCTACAGAGTTTTACTACAGGGCCAAAGCATCGAACACGTTCAACCAAATTAACATGCACTTGCTCTTATACCCTCCCTTCTCATTAATTCATATTTTTGTTGTTGTTGTTGTTTGACTGTGGGTTTGTTTTGTTTTGTTTTTCCTACTCTTTCTTCTTGTCTCCCTCTTCCTCCACCTTCTCCTCCTCACTATCATCAATTCAATCTATATCAAATAAAAATCACATGGTTACCCCTATATAGGAAAGGAACGTTGACATATAGGGCACTGTGGACAATACGACAAAGTGTAGACACCTATATAGATAGACCTCACTAACACAATGGTCAGTACTCGAGACACGAAACCTATACATATCCAAAAGTTGAACTATTAGTTTTCTTTCCTTACAAGTACTATACTTACCTATCTTTCTGTACTCAGCACACCTCTTGCCCTCCTGACCTCTCTACATTAATATACGACTAAGCTAACTTCTATATGTTTATATGTGGGCAGGAGCACATGGAGATAGGAATCCTCCTTAAGGGACAAACCTAAACCACAAACAACCTATACCTATACCCTATATAACCCCTCCCATATATTATTCCCTCTCCCTCCTCCAGAAATCCGGCTATCCCTTAACCCCTCAATACCACCCCCGATATCCCCACCACATTATAACTCCCCACCCTCAGTTCTTAATCCATTAGGCATCAAGACCGACCTCCTACCCCAATGAGCCAGTACCCACTACACAAGTGAAGAGACACTCACCCAAACTCTCACCTCATTCCCGGCAAGAAAATACACCAACACCCTGACTGACCCATGTAGTGTGGCCCTCCTAATCACCTCTCCTGAATGTGGACTGTGGCTTGATACCACTCCAAAGGACTTCCACTGCAAGAACTCTACCCAAGACCTCCCTGCCTGGACCCATACTTCACAAGGAAATCTCAAAAGAAAATGGGGGAAGTTTGTACTTTCATCATAAATATAGACCTATATTACACTACCTCTTATCCTGTTTCTCCCCAAATGTAATCACTGTATCACTTTATCCCTTTTTCTTTTTTTTTCCTTTTCTTTTTTATCCTTGTTTGTTTTTTGTTTGCCTTTTTGTTTTGTTTTGTTTCGTTTTAGTTTATGTTATTTGATTTGATTTGTTTTTGTTTCTTTTGGGTCACTCCTGGCAGCACTCGGAGGGTTTTCCTGGCTCTTTGCTCAGAGATCACCCCTGTTGTCATGGGGGACCATATGGGATGCCGGGATTTGAGCCACCATCCTTCTGCAGGAAGGACAGATGCCTTGTCTCCATGCTATCTCTCCCGGCTTTACTTTACTCCTTTAATTACGTCTTTTATTTTTTTTAAAAGGAACTCATTTTTTTTAGATATGTGTGAGCATATACATTTCTAGTTTTTGTCGGGTGTCTGTTTTCTTCTCTCTCCACCCCCAAATTTACCAGCAATATAATGTAGCAACACTTCTTTCTGCAAAGACATATTAAACAAAAGGGAAATTTTATGTGTAAAAACTAGCTCTTATCTACTAGGAATAAGAACTCATACTTGTTTACAACACAGGGACATCTTCCACCCTGAATGTATGTCATGTGGAAACAACTTAGACTCCAGGTAACTAGACACCAACCATTCAGCCTTGACTCCTGGACCCCAGAAATAGAAATGACAGAGTTTTCCACAACAGCTCCAGGAGCCCAATCCCCTCCAGGGCATACTTAATGCTGCTCTGACATCAACATGTGCCAGTGCTAAATTGATAACCTGAAAATGAGGAAATGGGAACAACTTGATCTAAGAGCAAGTTGTCCTTCCTCATCAGCCAACGATGAGACAAAATCAGAAAACATGTCACCCTCTGATCTGTGCAAAAGCCAAGATTGCTATATACAGATGACTGGATGTTACAACCAGGATGGGACAGTACACATCCTGGGAACAACAACAACAACAGCTTCAAAAATCTCTAGTCTAGCTTTTGATCTATGATCTGTTCAACAAACAAGAGCTCCAATTCCAGAGGTCTGATTGAGACAACCGCAATTGAATGTGTCTTCCAGAAACGTAACGAAAGACTTTATCACAGGCTCCATCCTAGGAGCAACATAGTGGCCAAGACCACCAACTTCAGAAGATGGATTAAAACGACACTGAAGAATCAGAACTGCTAGAACCACAAAGAAAGACTTCATCATAAGCTCCATTCCTTGAGCTGCACAATCACCAAGATCTCTTGATATGGAGGTCTTATTTTACCATCCATGACGAAGCAGTCTTCCATACACCACGAAAACACTGAAGGGAGAGTAAATGATCATGCAAGGAGTCTATAGTTAATCCCATGACAATACACTTCAGGGGTGGAGAAACCCTGTATTTCCTAGGCCAAGGGAATTCCCTCTATAATATCCCCAATAGTTGCTGTGCTGATGCAGGAGGAAAATAAAAAAAAAAGCACAAAAAACATTTTTCCACATATTTATTTATCGATTAATCGATTTCTTTTGATGTCTTTATATTAGTGTAGAGATTGAGGTTGATGTCTCCAATATTATTTTATTTTATCTTATCTTTCTCTTTCTTTTTACACTCCGGCATGAGTTGATTTCAGAACCGAGACTGTTGTGTGGTGCTTGTCTTTATTGCTATGGTGCTCACTGTATATTTTATTTGGTAATTCTTCCTGTATTGTGGTAGTAATTCAATTGCCTTTTTCACAACCTCTCTCAAACAGAGGTTAAAATCCTCTGAAAGGACTCCATCTATTTTCAGCATATTTGACTTCCTTTTTTTTCTCTTATTTTGTACCCCAATCTATTGCTTTTCTTTCCTTCAAACAAAGCCACATAACTCGATTTATCTAGCTCCACTTCTTAAATAGAGGGGGACACAGGGGAGGTACCTGGACCAAACAGATATATGATCACTAATAGTGAGCAGGGCAAAGAGGGGACCACCTACTCTAGCAGTCCGGGGGGTGATGGTGGGGTATGTGGCTTGCAGGCGGGGAACCGTGATGGGGGGAGGACACATTTGGTGATGAATATTCCCCTGATTCAATGTTGATATGTACCTAAAATACTACTGTGAAAGATACGTAAGTCATTATGATGAAAATAAAATTAAAATAAATTAAATTAAAATTGAAGAAAAAGAAAGAAAGAAAGAGATGAAAGGAAAAAAGAAAGACAGGAAGAAGAAAGAAAGAAAGAAAGAAAGAAAGAAAGAAAGAAAGAAAGAAAGAAAGAAAGAAAGAAAGAAAGAAAGAAAGAAAGAAAGAAAGAAAGAAAGAAAGAAAGAAAGAAAGAAAGAAGAAAGAAAGAATGGAAGGGAGGAAAGGAAGAAATGAAAGAAAAAAGAAAAAAGAAAGGAATGAAAGAAGAAAGAAAGAAAGAAAGAAAGAAGAAAGAAAGAAAAAGAAAGAAGAAAGAATAGAAAAAGAAAGAAGAAAGAATAAAAAAGAAAGAGAGAAAGAGAGAAAGAGATAAAGAGCCAAAAGACACATGAAAAAGTGCTCCACATCACTAATCATCAGGGAGATGCAAATCAAAACAACGATGAGATACCACCTCACACCACAGAGAATGGCACACATCACAAAGAATGAGAATAAACAGTGTTGGCGGGGATGTGGGGAGAAAGGAACTCTTATCCACTGCTGGTGGGAATGCCGTCTAGTTCAACCTTTATGGAAAGCGATATGGAGAGTCCTCCAAAAACTGGAAATCGAGCTCCCATACGATCCAGCTATACCACTCCTAGGAATATACCCTAGGAACACAAAAATACAATACAAAAACCCCTTCCTTACACCTATATTCATTGCAGCACTATTTACCATAGCAAGACTCTGGAAACAACCAAGATGCCCTTCAACAGACGAATGGCTAAAGAAACTGTGGTACATATACACAATGGAATATTATGCAGCTGTCAGGAGAGATGAAGTCATGAAATTTTCCTATACATGGATGTACACGGAATCTATTATGCTGAGTGAAATAAGTCAGAGAGAGAGAGAGAAAAACGCAGAATGGTCTCACACATTTATGGATTTTAAGAAAAATGAAAGACATTCTTGCAATAATAACTTTCAGACACAAAAGAGAAAAGAGCTGGAAGTTCCAGCTCACCTCAGGAAGCTCATCACAAAGAGTGATGAGTTTAGTTGGATAAATAACTACATTTTGAACTGTCCTAATAATGAGAATGTATGAGGGAAATTGAGAACCTGTTTAGAGTACAGGCGGGGATCGGGTGGGGAGGAGGGAGACTTGGGACATTGGTGATGGGAATGTTGCACTGGTGATGGGTGGTGTTAAGAAAAAAGAAGAGAAAAAAAATTCAAAAAAAAAAAAGAGACTGGTAATCAAATCTCATGCCTCAGAGTGAATGAATCATGCCAAAGATAAACTCTCCCACCCCCATTTATAGGAAATACAATGAATTTGGCAAGAAGAGAAAACACTTTTAAAAAAAAAAAGAAAGAAAGAGATAAAGAAGAAAGAAAGAGAACAAAGAAAGAAAGAAAGAGAGAGAAAGAAAGAAAGAAAGAAAGAAGGAAAGAAGGAAAGAAAGAAGAAAGAAAGAAAGAAAAGAAGGGAAAGAAAGAAGAAAGAAAGAAAGAAAGAAAGAAAGAAAGAAAAGAAAGAAAGAAAGAAAGAAAGAAAGAAAAAGAAAGAAAGAATAGAAAAAGAAAGAAGAAAGAATAAAAAAAGAAAGAATAGAGAAAGAGATAAAGAAGAAAGAAAGAAGGAAGGAAGGAAGAAAGAGAAAAAAGAAGAAAGAAAGAAAGAAAGAAGAAAGAAAGAAAGAAAGAAAGAAAGAAAGAAAGAAAGAAAGAAAGAAAGAAAGAAAGAAGAAAGAAAGAAAGAAAGAAGGAAAGAAGGAAAGAAAGAGAAAGAAAGAAAGAAAGAAAGAAAGAAGAAGAAAGAAGAAAGAAGGAAAGAAAGAAAGAAGAAAGAAAGAAAGAAAGAAAGAAAGAAAGAAAGAAAGAAAGAAAGAAAGAAAGAAAGAAAGAAAGAAAGAAAGAAAGAAGAAAGAAAGAAAGAAAGAAAGAAAGAAAGAAAGAGAAAGAAAGAAAGAAAGAAAGAAAGAAAGAAAGAAAGAAGGAAGGAAGGAAGGAAGGAAGGAAAGAGAGAGAGAAAGAAAGAAAGAAAGAAGAAAGAAAGAAAGAAAGAAAGAAAGAAAGAAAGAAAGAAAAAAAAGAAAGAAAGAAAGAAGGAAGGAAGAAAGAAAGAAAGAAAGAAAGAAAGAAAGACGGCCCGGAGAGATAGCACAGCAGTGTTTGCCTTGCAAGCAGCAGATCCAGGACCTAAGGTGGTTGGTTCGAATCCCGGTGTCCCATATGGTCCCCCCGTGCCTGCCAGGAGCTATTTCTGAGCAGACAGCCAGGAGTAACCCCTGAGCACCGCTGGGTGTGGCCCAAAAACCAAAAAAAATAAAGAAAGAAAGAAAGAAAGAAAGAAAGAAAGAAAGAAAGAAAGAAAGAAAGAAAGAAAGAAAGAAAGAAAGAAAGAAAGAAAGAAAGAAAGAAAGAAAGAAAGAAAGAAAGAAAGAAAAGAAAGAAAGAAAGAAAGAAAGAAAGAAAGAAAGAAAGAAGAAAGAAAGAAAGAAAGAAAGAAAGAAAGAAAGAAAGAAAGAAAGAAAGAAAGAAAGAAAGAAAGAAAGAAAGAAAGAAAGAAAGAAAGAAAGAAAGAAAGAAAGAAAGAAAGAAAGAAAGAAAGAAAGAAGAGAAAAAGTTCATGGCTGGAAGATGGGGTTGCTAAGTTGAACATATAAGGCCATTATTTCCAACACTATAGAAGCTCTATTCCAAGCTCCCTCGGGTGTGGCTCTAGTATCTCCTGAGTACTATCAGGGGTAGTACAGGTATAGTTCAGGTATACTTATTCTCCATCCTATCGCTAAGCATCAAACCTATGTGAGACACAGTACCAGGTTAAGAATCTGCAGAAGTGAACCCTCTTAAAATCCTAAAAATAATCTTCATTTAGATTAGATAATTGGTAATAAACACATTTTAAAATAGGTATAACCATTGTTCTCAAATGAAATATTATCAGGTTGCACTAAAATACATTTATGTTAATCTATGCCTGATAAGATTGCAAAGAATATAAAAATATCAATAAGAGAAAAAATCTAAACATTATAGGAAACTTCTGAATATTACAATGGATGAATTATCAGGAGACATATGCTTAGCAAAAACACAATAAAAAGTTTTATATAATATTTGTACCTGATATAAAGCAACTTTATATTTAAATGTGTGCAACTAAAGTATAAAGATAGAATAAAAGTAATTTGAATAAATATTAAGTTTTAGAGTTTATAACCTGTAGAACATTACAGAGCACTTCTTCACTGAGATAAACATATAACACACCAGATATAAAAGAGAATGAAAGAAAGATAAATCAATTAAAGAGATGAGGGCTCAAAGGACTTAAAGAATACAAAGCTTACCACATAGAATGGTGAGCGCAGTTAGAGAAATAACCACATTAACAAATATAACAATGGTAGTGAGAGAAATAGAATGCTGTCTAGAAGACAGGCAAAGAGTGGGAAGCAAGGAGATGGAAGGCATTGGTAGTGGGAAGGAGTTGTACTTCTTTGTAACTAAAACCAAACTTCAAACATGTTTGTTCATAATAATGTTTAAATAAATATATTATTATAATTATAAAAAATAAAATTCTTAAAAAGAGAGAATAAATTTATAATTTTGCTTAGTTAGTTATTTAGTTTTGAGGACTACACCTAGTTCTGCTCACAATTTTCTCCTTGTTGATTCAGGGAGAACATATTATATTCCTAGATAGGCATTGGTACTTAGTCTGGCTCCTTAACTACATAAATATTATAAGTGTACTTAGAATATTTATTAAAATTAAAAATTTAAATATAGGTTATACCAGCATTATTTCAGAGAACTATTTCAAAGTAAGTTGAAAATAAACTGAAAGAAATAAAGAAATAGTGCAGTATTTTATAAAAATGGCAATACATTCATAATAGGAATGGTTAATGATAATGTTCACATGGCTATTTATAAAATATTAACTTTAAGTATCTGCTATTATATCTAGGTACTTACTAAATAATATTTACAGATATTTATTATTTTCTTCTGATAGTATATAGTTAGAAAAATGAAAGACAAATAACAGCAATAAAATTTGATGAATGCAATAATAATAGTCTTTGAAGCAAAAGGAAAGCAACCCCATTCACATTAGTGTCACATAAAGTCAAATATCTTAGAGTCAACTTGACTAAAGATGTGAAGGACCTATACAATGAAAAATGTAAAACTCTGCTCCAAGGAATAAGAGAGGACATTCGAAAATGGAAACACATACCCTACTCATGAATTGGCAGGATTAACATTATTAAAATGGCAATACTCCCCAAAGGATTGTACAAATTTAATGTGATTTCTCTAAAGATACCCATGACATTCTTGAAAGAAGTGGATCAAACACTTCTAAAATTTATTTGGAACAATAAACACAAATAGCTAAGAAATCCTTGGGAAAAAGAATATGGGAGGCATTAGTTCCCAATTTTAAACTGTAATTACAAATCAATAGTTATCAAACATTGGAAATAAGACAGATCCTCAGATCAGTGGAATAGGCTTGAGTATTTAGAGAATGTTCTCCAGACATACATTTAATTTTTTATAAAGAGGCAAAAAAAATCCTAAATGGAGCAAGGAAAGCTTCTTCAACAAGTGGTGTTGGCACAACTGGTTAGCCACTTGAAAAAAAAGAAAAGCAAACTCAGACCCCCAGCTAACACATGTATGAATGTAAAATCCAAAACAAACAAACAAAAAACAACAACAAAAAAAAACATGTAAAATCCAAATGGATTCAAAACCTTGATATCAGGTCTGAAACCATAAGGTATATAGAACAACACGTAGATAAAGCTCTCCATGACATAGAGACTAAAGGCATCTTCAAGGAGGAAACAGCATTCTCCAAACAAGTGGAAGCAGAGGTAAACAGATGGGAATATATTAAGCTGTGAAGCTTCTGCACCTCAAAGTAAATAGTGCCCAGAATAAAAGAGGCACCCAATTCATAGGAGAAACTACGTACCCAACATCCATCAGAAAAGGGGCTAATATCCAAAATATACAAGGCACTGACATAACTTTATAAGATAAAAAAAAACCTAATCCCAAGGAGAAACTATGTACCCAACATTCATCAGATAAGGAGAAAATATCCAAAATATACAAGGCACTGACATAACTTTATAAGATAAAAAATCTAATGCCATCAAAACATGGGGAGAAGAAATGAACACAAACTTTGTCAAGGAAGAAATACAAATGACCAAAAGACATATGAAAAAATGCTCCACATCACTAATCATTAGGAGATTCAAATCAAAACAACAGTGAGGTATCTTCTCACACCACAGAGTCTAACACATATCACAAAGAACAAGAACAATTGGTGTTGGAGGGGATGTGGGGAGAAAGGAACTCTCATTCACTGCTGGTGGGAATGCCATCAAGTTCAGCCTTTATGGAAAACAATATAGAGATTCCTAGAAAAACTGGAAATTGAACTCTCATATGATCCAGCTATACCACTCCTAGCGATATGCTTTAGGAACACAAAAATACAATTCAAAAATCTGTTCCTCACACCAATATTCATTGCAGAACTGTTCACATTAGCCAGACTTTGCAAACAACCAAGATGCCCTTCAACAGATGCATGGCTAAAGAAACTGTGGTACATATACATAATGATATATTATGCAGCCGTCAAGAGAGATGAAGTCATGAAATTTTCCTATATATGGATGTACATGGAATCTATTATGCTGAGTGAAATAAATCAGAGGGAAAGAGATAGACACAGAATAGTATCACTCATCTATGGGTTTTAAGAAAAAAAAAAGACATTTTTTGTTGATTTATTTGTTCGTTCTTTTTTTGGGTCACACCTGGCAGTGCTCAGAGGTTCTTCCTGGTTCTAGGCTCAGAAATTGCTCCTGGCAGGCTCGCGGGACCATATGGGATGCTGGAGTTCAAACCACTGACCTTCTGCAAGCAAGGCAATTGCCCTACCTCCATGCTATCTCTCGGCCCCCAAATAAGACATTTTTGTAATAATTCTCAGACACAATAGAGATATAGGCTCAAAGATCCATCTCACGATATGAAGCTCACCACAAGGAGTGGAGAGTGCAGTTAGAGAAATAACTACACTGACAACTAACATAACAATGTGAATGAATGAGGGAAGCAGAAAGCCTGTCTCAAATACAGGCGCGGGGTGGTGGTGGTCAGGAGATGGAAGATTTGGGGCATTGGTGTTGAGAATGTCACATTGGTCAAGGGGGGTATTCTTTATATGACTGAAGTCCAACTACAATCACGTTTGTAATCAAATTGTATAAATAAAGACATTAATAAAGAAAAAAAAAGGAAAGCAGAAACAATAAAACATACTCTACTCACTCCTGATGTGTTTCCTTCTTTGAAGAAAAACTGCTTACTGTTGTTCCAGGGCTTCTCCATCCTTGTGTCTCTTCTATCTAGGCTTTTGTTTCTATGGCCTGTGCATCTGCAGCTCAACGCATGGCAGTTTTTTCTTTGATTTTGACCCAGTTTTTCTGAACATTTCTGTTATTTGGGTTTTGATTTCATGCTGGAGTTGTATGGAGGTATGAACTTCTAAAACAAACTAAGACATACTGAAAAAAGAAACTGTCAAGTATATTATAGTAAACTTTCATTGGTATTTAGCAGCTGCAAAATGAGAGTGACTAGGGATTCTACAGAAATATGTGAGAGAAGAAAACTTTCATGGAGTATGGGTGTAAGCATAGCAAGGAAATACTTTGGTCATAGTTTAAGTATCTGCATTATATAAAAAAGCAGACATGTTGGATGTTTGTGATAACTATTCTTGTGTTTTGATTGTTTAACTCTGAGATCTAAATTTTGATTTGTTGAAGTAAATATTTTTAAATTACTAATTCAAATGAGCAATTTTTAATTAGTAATTAAAAGTAGATAATTACCAATTTTTAGAGTCTCTTCTATCTATCCACTTTATGCAATAAAATTAGAACTAATATAAGGTTGCAGAGATATAAAACAGCAGGTAAATTGCTTGTTTTGTCTTAAGACAAACCAGGTTGGACTCCTGTAAAACTTATATTTCCCCAGCAGTACCAAATCATGGACTAAGCCATAGAATACAGGATGTGGCACAATAGCATCATAATCATTTTCGTTGTCATTGAAATCATCATCATCCCATCATCACCATCATCATCTTGACACAGTTAAATTGTGTCCCAGTACTTTCTTTGAATTTACCAATCTGATGGTTTCAACTCTGAGATTCAGCATTATAAAACACATGGTTAGCGAAAACCTGGACCTCTTTCCAAATGTCAGTTATTAGAGATAATAAATGTTTTATATTTATTATAAAAACTTTGTTTCCAATAGTACTGATACTGTTTCATTTAAATGTTAATCATATGAAGAATGTAAAATACAAACATTAAAAGTGTAAATGTTTTTATGTGGGTTGCTCCCATGATATTGTCGTGAAGCATGGAGCTTGGGCCTGGTAAACTTCAGGCCTTGCATCAACAAGTCATAGGAGCAGTATCAGGGTGGTTTATAGTGGTAATTTCCTCTACCAGTGGAAGTGGACTGAAAGGTGGGACTACTATTGAAATGATGTATGCATGAAACTATCATGAACAGTACTGTAAATCATAATTCCCCAATGAAAATGAGGAAAAAATAGAGGTGCATAGGTACCAACAGGGTTAAAGCAGCAAATTCAAGATGCAAGCATATAAAGAAGCAAATTGTCTTGCATAAAATCAACATTTGCTCTGGATACTAAATAGAATAATGTCTAGAACACTAAATATAATATTCTCTGGAATAGCTTTAACATTATACATTGAGTATCATATTAATATCATGGTTTATATTTTTGTTATTAGAATAATATTCAACTAAAAGTAAACTCTTTTCATTTCACCTTACTTTTATATATTTATATATATAAAATATATATATGTATGTATATATATATCTATTATCCATGATGAAACTCTTTTTTTTTGGACTAGAAATAGCAGTGCAAACTTAATATAAACTGCTATGCAATTGAAAAAGATCACATGATAGATATTTATGGGATGAGATGGGTATCCTGTGGTGCTTATGACTTTTTCAAAAGCTGTTTACTTTCTAATACACAAAGAAACCATTTTGTCTTTTAAATACCACATTATCCTCCAAGAATGGGGCACAGTTCATTCTAAAAAAAAGTCATAAACTTTAAATAATAGCAGTAGCTTACAAAAAATGAAAGCAACAGCAAAGCCCCATAATTTAGCTTTTCTGCAAGTGTAACATATGGTCAAATTTATTGGAAATTAAAAGAGAAACATCTGAATTTGGCTGTGTTATGAGAAATTTTACACTATACTTATTGGCTGACACTATTCACTACTTATCAACTCTAATACTCTAATTTATTCTTATAAAGTCACCTTGCCAAATGCTTAGGTTCTCATTGTGCCTACATTTAAGTAATGCAATTCTAACAAAAGACATTGCAATATTTCCATCAGATAGACGTTGCTGATGATAGATGCATTCATATAGTATTTCTAATGTTCTTTTACTATATTCTGTTTTTCTGTTTTTGTATGAGTAGCATAAAGGTGGGTTTATTCTCAGGAATTTGGGTTAATCATATTTCAAGTTATCAAAAAGCAATTGTATATACCATTACATTTAATAGTAGAAATTCTTTAGCAAGACAGTAGATAGAAGATTTGGCAGCTGAATGATGCATTTCTGGGATAGGAAGATGTCCTAGAAGTTACTTGTGACTGTTCCTAAAGATTTATTAAAACTAAGCTGGCACTTGCATCATTGATAGAGGTAATTTTAAAGCTCTTGAAATTCTACTGACCCTAAGATAATGAAACCACCACCTTAAACACATTTGTATTCTGTGGCATGTCGTGTGGTTAGTGGTATGGAATGTGAAATGTTATCATTATCTCTAGAAGAATTCACAAAAGTAACTGAGGGCAAATGCATGGACTAACAGACACTGCAAAGAAAGGTAGATACAGTGCTGTGTACATGGTGAGTGGTTATGTATAAAAACAAGGGGTAATGATAAGGGTTTTATTTAGGCAGTTAATAAATCATGAGCCTTGATTCACCTAGTCTCATTATAAACATGGATTTTTTAAGTGTTTGCTTATCGTGTATCACAGCAAAGAATTTATATTATGCCCTAAAACAAATCAAAATCAGTGCATATGAAAAGTAACAGGAAATGTACTTTTAGAAGTGCCTTGCTGAGCCAAAGATATGTGCATATTTATGACACACTGCCATAGGCTCCAGAAATGAAAGCTCTGCTTATAATCCAAATAACATTTCTAATAGTATTTTCCGATAAGGACGACTTGTGTTAATCTGTTCAGAAACTTGAAATCTTAAACTCATTCAAAATGCAGATTGTCTATATGAAATAAGATGATTGCTTTAGTTTGAAATGCAACAGAAATATTAAGTAAAATCTATGGGTATGGTTAACATTTAACTGTTTTCAGAGATTCAGCGCTGAACAATGACTTATTGGTCTCATATTCGTGGAAAGAGTTTACTACCAATTCTAGTCATTTATTTCCAAAGCTGTAAGTACCAGTGCTTGAAAACAAAGACTAATTTAACAGAACAAAAAGTGTTAGACATGTGGAATATGAAGCAACAAAATATAATACACAAACTGGAGAAGTGAAGTAGCCTCTATCCAGGGAAATTTATTTTTATTGCAATTGATCACCATGGAGATTATGCATAATCATTTTAGTTTTCCTGGTCAGTTCTTCCCTCCATTGTCTAGAATAGATATTATAAGTCAATTCTTCCAAAATCAAACCTCCTATTTCACCAGATTCCTCAGTTTTAATAAATTAATTTATTTCAAAATAAAAACAAAACAAAACAAAAATTGGATTAATTAACTCTCACAAAGTTATACAAGACTGCATTCTCAGGGCTAGAGTGACCTTGCACACAGTTAACCCAGGTTCAATCGTGGGTATTGCAATATAATCTCCCAAGGCTACCAGGAGTGATTTCTGAGTGCAGAACCAGAAGAAACCTCTAAGCGCCTCTGATTGTGGTCAATAAATAAATAAATAAATAAATAAATAAATAAATAAATAAATAAATAAATAAAAGTGCATTCTTAATCATTCTTTCCTCTGTTGGAATTCAAATTTTTCTAATTGTATAAGTTTGATCAGATCTCTTGAACTGCTTCACTTATTATCTTTCCTATTATTGATTTTTTCTATACCTTTATATCTCTTACTATTATATTGCCTAGACAAGTTGTTTTATTTTATACCTTATTCGCCTATTTCAATAAAGTTTAAACTTTAATAGATAGCAAATATATAATTTTCTAGAATTTTCTTTGTGATTATTTTCAACTTGTTACTAAATTAATCTCTCCCATAATATTTTTTTTCAATATTGGGGCCACATCTAGTGATACTCAGGGGTTACTCATGGCTATGAAGACAGAAATCGCTCCTGAGTTGAGGGAACATATGGAATGCCTGGGATTGAACCGCGGTCCATCATATGTCATCAGCATGTAAGGCAAATACCCTCCTGCTGCATCACCGCTCCAGCCCCCTCTCCCATCTTTTTGTACAATTTTATCTCAGTATCACAATTCTAATAAATCATTCTTTTAAATCCCAGTAACCTAAACTACTTATTATTGTGGAAAAATTAATTCTAATTTCTAACTAGTGCACCAAAACTGATTAGTCCAATAAATATATTTCTAGTAAAAATCTATAGCTTTCTTGTTTCTTTGTTTTCATTGTGACTTTCCTTTATTGTCATATATCTATTATGATTTTTTCTGCAGCATATTTACTCAACTTTGACACAGTTGACATTTCTTTTAGTAATTATTTAAACTTAGGTTACAAGGTTATTTATAATCACAAAGTTGTTCACAATTGAGTTTCAATGTACAACACCATTCACCAGTGCACATTTCCCATCAGAATTGCTTGTACTTTCCCCCTGACAAACCCCTGAGCCCCTCTATTTTTGTTTTATTTTTCCTTTTAGACACTGTGGTTTGTAATATTGTTGCTGAAGGAGTATGTCACCTTTCACTTTATCACCTGTCAGAACCCAGATCTGTCCAGAGAGATAACTTTCAAATATCATTGTCATAGTGTTCACTTCTCTGCCCTATCTGCACTATTGAAGCAGCTTCCTACCATGAACTGGAATTCCTGGCCTTTGTCTCTATTTTCTCTGGATGCTATACTGTATGATTTTATTATTTATATACCATAAATTGTGTGTAATCATTCTATGTCTATTCCTCTCCCTCTGACTCATTTCACTCAATGTAATACTTTGATATCTATCCCTGTATAGGAAATTGTTATGAATTTATTATTTCTAACAACTTCACAGTATTCTATTTGTGGATATACCAAAATTTCTTTATAAACATATGTTTTTGGACATGGGTTGTTTACATATTGTGGGTATTGTGAATAGTGCTGCAATGAACATAGGGATGCAGAGGGCTTTTCCACATTGTGTTTTGGGGCCCCTGGGGTATATTTCTAGGAGTAGTATTGCTGGAGTATCTCTAAACTCAATTTCTAGTGTTTTGAGGAATAGCCATATTGTGTTCCAAAAAGACTAGATTCTTTGATTCCTATAAGCAATGAATGGGAGTTGACATTTTGGACTAAATACATTTTTGTCTTGTAATTGTCCTGTGCATTATATGATATTTTAACAATACAAGTGATCCAACACTGGTGTTTGCATACTATATATATATATGTATATGTACATACTATATATATACATATATAAAAAAAAACTTCCTCCTACCATTCATCTGATATGGTATTTTAAATGAATTACATGTTTAGAAAGATAGTAAAGAAGTTAAGGAACTTCCCTGTATTCCTTATCCAGAATAAATTCATATTACATATAGTTTCTAGGAAGTGATCCTACAGTATATTACATAAACTATATTACATATAGTTTATAGGAGTGATCCTACAGCACAACACTAGAGGTAGGCCCTGAGAACAATCAGGTGTGCCCCAGAAACAAAATAGATAGACAGATAGACACATACATGCATGAATGCAATAAACATACATACATATATGGTCTAAAATAGTACAGAAGTTAAGAAGTTTGTCTTCTTATTTGATTCCTAATACTGCATATATTAACACTGACCAATATCAGGAGAGATCCCTGAGCAGAATTATGTGTTATCTAATTCCTCCAAAATAATTTGAGATGTTGATAATTATCTTCTTATGAAGCAATATCAGTACATGGTTGAGATCTATTGGTTTATTGTAATTCATTTATTTTTATTTATGTATTGACTTTTTTTTTAATTTTTTTTTTATTTAAACACCTTGATTACATACATGATTGTGTTTGGGTTTCAGTCATAAAAGGAACACCACCCATCACCAGTGCAACATTCCCATCACCCAAGTCCCAAATCTCCCTCCTCCCCCCCCAACCCCCGCCTGTACCCTAAACAGGCTCTACATTTCCCTCATACATTCTCAATATTTGGACAGTTCAAAATGTAGTTATTTCTCTAACTAAACTCATCACTCTTTGTGGTGAGCTTCCTGAGGTGAGCTGGAACTTCCAGCTCTTTTCTCTTTTGTGTCTGAAAATTATTATTACAAGGGTGTCTTTCATTTTTCTTAAAACCCATAGATGAGTGAGACCATTCTGCGTTTTTCTCTCTCTCTCTGACTTATTTCACTCAGCATAATAGATTCCATGTACATCCATGTATAGGAAAATTTCATGACTTCATCTCTCCTGACAGCTGCATAATATTCCATTGTGTATATGTACCACAGTTTCTTTAGCCATTCGTCTGTTGAAGGGCATCTTGGTTGTTTCCAGAGTCTTGCTATGGTAAATAGAGCTGCAATGAATATAGGTGTAAGGAAGGGGTTTTTGTATTGTATTTTTGTGTTCCTAGGGTATATTCCTAGGAGTGGTATAGCTGGATCGTATGGGAGCTCGATTTCCAGTTTTTGGAAGAATCTCCATATCGCTTTCCATAGAGGTTGAACTAGACAGCATTCCCACCAGCAGTGGATAGGAGTTCCTTTCTCTCCACATCCCCGCCAACACTGTTTATTCTCATTCTTTGTGATGTGTGCCATTCTCTGGGGTGTGAGGTGGTATCTCATCGTTGTTTTGATTTGCATCTCCCTGATGATTAGTGATGTGGAACATTTTTTCATGTGTCTTTTGGCCATGCGTATTTCTTCTTTGTCAAAGTGTCTGTTCATTTCTTCTCCCCATTTTTTGATGGGGTTAGATGTTTTTTTCTTGTAAAGTTCTGTCAGTGCCTTGTATATTTTGGAGATTAGCCCCTTATCTGATGGGTATTGGGTGAATAGTTTCTCCCACTCAGTGGGTGGCTCTTGTATCCTGGGCACTATTTCCTTTGAGGTGCAGAAGCTTCTCAGCTTAATATATTCCCATCTGTTAATCTCTGCTTTCACTTGCTTGGAGAGTGCAGTTTCCTCCTTGAAGATGCCTGTAATGTCCTGTAGTGTTTTGCCTATGTGCTGTTCTATATATCTTATGGTTTTGGGGCTGATATCGAGGTCTTTAATCCATTTGGATTTTACCTTCGTACATGATGTTAGCTGGGGGTCTAAGTTCAATTTTTTGCAAGTGGCTATCCAATTGTGCCAACACCACTTGTTGAAGAGGCTTTCCCTGCTCCATTTAGGATTTCCTGCTCCTTTATCAAAAATTAGATGGTTGTATCTCTGGGGAACATTTTCTGAGTATTCAAGCCTATTCCACTGATCTGAGGACCTATCCTTATTCCAATACCATGCTGTTTTGATAATTGTTGCTTTGTAGTACAGTTTAAAGTTGGGAAAAGTAATTCCTCCCATATTCTTTTTCCCAATGATTGCTTTAGCTATTCGAGGGTGTTTATTGTTCCAAATGAATTTCAAAAGTGTCTGATCCACTTCTTTGAAGAATGTCATGGGTATCTTTAGAGGGATGGCATTAAATCTGTATAATGCCTTGGGGAGTATTGACATTTTGATGATGTTAATCCTGCCAATCCATGAGCAGGGTATGTGTTTCCATTTCCGTGTGTCCTCTCTTATTTCTTGGAGCAGAGTTTTATAGTTTTCTTTGTATAGGTCCTTCACATATTTAGTCAAGTTGATTCCAATATATTTGAGTTTGTGTGGTACTATTGTGAATGGGGTTGTTTTCTTAATGTCCATTTCATCCTTATTACTATTGGTATATAGAAAGGCCATTGAAATTTGTGTGTTAATTTTGTAGCCTGCCACCTTGCTATATGAGTCTATTGTTTCTAGAAGCTTTTTGATAGAGTCTTTAGGGTTTTCTAAGTAGAGTATCATGTCATCTGCAAACAGTGAGAGCTTGACTTCTTCCTTTCCTATCTGGATTCCCTTGATATCCTTTTCTTGCCTAATCGCTATAGCAAGTACTTCCAGTGCTATGTTGAAAAGGAGTGGTGAGAGAGGACAGCCTTGTCTTGTGCCAGAATTTAGAGGAAAGGCTTTCAGTTTTTCTCCATTGAGGATAATATTTGCCACTGGCTTGTGGTAGATGGCCTTCACTATATTGAGGAAGGTTCCCTCCATTCCCATCTTGCTGAGAGTTTTGATCAAGAATGGGTGTTGGACCTTATCAAATGCTTTCTCTGCATCTATTGATATGATCATGTGGTTTTTATTTTTCTTGTTATTGATGTTGTGTATTATGTTGATAGATTTACGGATGTTAAACCAGCCTTGCATTCCTGGGATGAAACCTACTTGATCATAGTGGATGATCTTCTTAACGAGGCATTGAATCCTATTTGCCAGGATTTTGTTGAGGATCTTTGCATCTGCATTCATCAGTGATATTGGTCTGTAATTTTCTTTTTTGGTAGCGTCTCTGTCTGGTTTAGGTATCAAGGTGATGTTGGCTTCATAAAAGCTATTTGGAAGTGTTTCTGTTTGTTCAATTTCATGAAAGAGTCTTGCCAAGATTGGCAGATAGAATTTGATAGAATTTATTAGTGAATCCATCTGGACCTGGGCTTTTGTTTTTCGGCAGACATTTGATTACTGTTTTAATTTCATCAATGGTGATGTGGGTGTTTAGATATGCTACATCCTCTTCCTTCAACCGTGGAAGATTATAAGAGTCCAAGAATTTATCCATTTCTTCCAGGTTCTCATTTTTAGTGGCGTAGAGTTTTTCAAAGTAGTTTCTGATTACCCTTTGAATCTCTGTCATATCAGTAGTGATCTCTCCTTTTTCATTCCTGATACGAGTTATCAAGTTTCTCTCTCTCTCTTTCTTTGTTAGGTTTGCCAGTGGTCTATCATTCTTGTTTATTTTTTCAAAGAACCAACTTCTGCTTTCGTTGATCTTTCAGATTGTGTTTTGAGTTTCCACTTCGTTGATTTCTGCTCTCAGCTTTGTTATTTCCTTCTGTCTTCCTATTCTTGGGTCCTTTTGTTGAGCATTTTCTAGTTCTATTAGCTGTGTCATTAAGCTACTCAGGTAAGCTCCTTCTTCCTTCCTGATGTGTGCTTGCAAAGCTATAAATTTTCCTCTCAGTACTGCTTTTGCTGTGTCCCATAAGTTCTGAGAGTTTGTGTCTTTATTGTCATTTGTTTCCAGGAACCTTTTGATTTCCTCCTTGATTTCATCTCGGACCCACTGGTTATTGAGCATGAGGCTGTTTAACTTCCAGGTGTTAAAGTGTTTCTTCTGAGTCCCTTTGGAGTTCACAAATAATTTCAGAGCCTTGTGGTCAGCGAAGGTAGTCTACAAAATTTCTATCCTCTTGATCTTATGGAGGTATGTTTTATGTGCCAGCATGTAGTCTATCCTGGAGAATGTCCCATGTACATTGGAGAAGAATGTGTATCCAGGTTTCTGGGGATGGAGTGTCCTATATATATCCACTAGGCCTCTTTCTTCCATTTCTCTCCTCAGGTCTAGTATATTCTTGTTGGGTTTCAGTCTGGTTGACCTGTCCAGTGTTGACAAAGCCGTGTTAAGGTCCCCCACAATTATTGTGTTGTTGTTGATATTATTTTTCAGATTTGTCAACAGTTGTATTAAATATTTTGCTGGCCCCTCATTCGGTGCATATATGTTTAGGAGAGTGAATTCTTCCTGCTCTACGTACCCCTTGATTAATATAAAATGTCCGTCTTTGTCCCTTACAACCTTCCTGAGTATAAAGTTTGCATTATCTGATATTAGTATGGCCACTCCAGCTTTTTTATGGGTGTTGTTTGCTTGGATAAATTTTCTCCAGCCTTTTATTTTGAGTCTATGTTTGTTCTGACTATTCAGGTGCGTTTCTTGTAGGCAGCAGAAGATTGGATTGAGTTTTTTGATCCATTTAGCCACTCTGTGTCTCTTAACTGGTGCATTCAGTCCATTGACGTTGAGAGAAAGAATTGTCCTGGGATTTAACGCCATCTTTATTTCAAAATTTGGTGTGTCTTTTGGGTAGTCTTGTCTTAGATTAGGTCTTTCAGTTTTTCTCTTAAGACTGGTTTTGTGTCTGTGAAGTTTCTGAGCTGTTTTTTGTCTGTGAAACCATGTATTCTTCCATCAAACTGGAAAGTGAGTTTTGCTGGGTATAGTATTCTGGGTGAAGCATTCATTTCATTCAGTCTTGTCACAATATCCCACCACTGCTTTCTGGCATTGAGCGTTTCTGGTGACAGGTCTGCTGTAAATCTCAGGGAAGCTTGCTTGAACATGATTTCCCCTTTTGATCTTGCTGTTTTCAGAATTCTGTCTCTATCTGTGGGATTTGTCATTGTGACTAGGATGTGTCTTGGGGTGGTTTTTCTGGGGTCTCTTTTGGTTGGTACTCTTCGGGCATGCAGGATTTGATCACATATATTCTTTAGCTCTGGAAGTTTCTCTTTAATGATGTTCTTGACCATTGATTCTTCCTGGAAATTTTCTTCCTGGGTCTCTGGGACTCCAATGATTCTTAAGTTGTTTCTGTTGATCTTATCATAGACTTCTATTTTCGTCTGTTCCCATTCTTTGACTACTTTTTCCATTGTCTGCTCATTTGCTTTAAGTTTTTTGTCCAATCTCTCCTGCTGTATGGAATTGTTATGTATCTCATCTTCCACAGCACCAAGTCTATTCTCAGCTTCTGATACCCTGTCCCAGAGCTTATCCATTTTGTCATTCACTTCGTTTACTGACTTTTTCAGTCCTGTTAGTTGACATGTTATTTCAGTTTGGAGTTTTGTCATTTCTGCCTTCATATTTTCTTGGTTCTTATTAGTTTTCTGTTCAACTCGATCCATGGTTTCTTGGAGTCTGTTGAGCACCTTCCATATTGCTAGTCTAAAGTCCTTATCTGAGAGGTTGATTAGTTGTTCAGTCATTATCTGGTCCTCAGAATTGTCATCTTCATTCTCTATGTCTGATGCTGGCCTGCGTTGTTTCCCCATTGTCACACTTGTATTGTGGGTTTTTTTACGTGTTGTGGTGGTATTCATTGTCTATATGATGTAGGCAGCACACTCCTCTGGCTCCTCCCTTTCTGGATGGGCTGACTTGCCTCTAAGGGAGGGGAGTCCTCCGTGGATGAAGCCTCACACTGGGTCAAATCTTAGGCCCGAGCATGCAACAGAGAAGACAGTCCAGAGAGAAATGTTTGCTTCTGTGATATAGCGCCGTTCTTAGTGTGATTTTTCCTTCTTGTTGCAATGGAGTTCTTTCCTTAGAAAGAGTGCACGGCCGCTCCGCTTCGCTACGCGGCCGTGCTCCTCTGAGCCTCTTTTTGCCCCACTCGCAAGAGTTTCACGCAAGAGGACAGTAGACAGACATAGACAGGTCACACTCACAGTCTTTCACAGCTGAGCCCCACTGGGCCGGTGTACTTTCGCGGATTTTCCCCGCCTGGTGTCACACACAGGGAGCCAGCTTTTGCAAAGGTTAGCCGGTTTTTATGCTCTGAAGTCCCTCCCTGACTGTTTGTTTGTTTTTTGTAGTTTGTATCTCATGCTTTCACTTTTTAGGCTTCCATGTTTCACATCCATTCTCTTCTAACTGACATTCCCATCTGAAGACCTTACCTATTTATTGACTAAAAGGAGTTTCTACAGTTAAAATAACTAATTCTTTATCCATGAAGAGTCTTGATCACTTTCCTTCATACTAATCCATAAAATGTGGAGTTTAATTTATTTTATACATTTTAAATAAATAGATTTTAAATAAAATCTGTTTTATTTCAAAACCGGGATAGTGAAAATCAGCAATAGAGAAGACCCACAGTAATGGACACTGACCAGAATTAGGAAGGTTTTGGCTAGAGGTTAATTATATAACTATGAGTAAAGTTATTTTTTAGTTTATAATATTTAATTTTTTGAGTTTAAATTTTTGAATTTTAGTTAAAGAATCAAAAAATAATATTGCTGAAGTGCATGAGCTTATTAATCAATATAATTTTATGAATATTATGCTATAAGTAAAAATTCTAGAATATGATATTTTTATAATATTCATATATGAATAAATAACAGAACTTGGAGAATAAATTCATATATGGAGTATAAATTAAAATTCTAACACTAAACGCATTTAATTAATTGGCTAGGCTATTTGAAAATTTAAAATTCAGTTTTATGTTATATAAACAAATATGTGAACTTTACAATAACAGAAATAATATATGTAATGTAACACATTCCCAGAATATAATAGAAGAATAAAATGGGACAAATTCACAGTTATATTATCATATATATTTGATTTTGAAACTGGTCACTCTTCACAGCACACAAATACACATTCTTTTGAAAACCTTTATAAGCCATATGGTTAAATGAAATGAAGCAAATAAGAAATTGCTATTAATTTTAATAGAAAATGATTTGATCACTTTAGGGCCAAATTTAGTCTATCAAATCACTATCAATTATAATAATTAATACATAAAACCTATAATAACAATAAATAAAGTAGATGCAGGCATGATATGATAAAAGTGCAGTAATATCTGGAAAGGAGTTCAATGGTACCATTTTTGTTTACCTGTTTTTTTTTTTTCTGCTTCTGAAGTACTTGGAGCTAAACTAAAGCTTCGCACTATTTTTATTTTTTATTTTTGCAAAAGATAACTATATTTCTGGATAATTGTTAATTTATATAGTAAAACCAAATGCAAGTGGAACCCCGGGCTCCAAAATGAGGATCTGGTGAGACGCAGGTCTGGAAGCAAATGTTGATGCAGGAAATAATGCACACAGTGAAAAGGTACAGGAACGGGTTCAGGAAATCCAGCACTCAAGCAAGAAATTTAACCACACGTTTTCTGCTCCTAAGAAGGAATGCAACTTGATGAAAGAACACCAAATAATGAGCCCTGTGTTTTTTCAAACCCTTGCTTTTATTGTCATGTACCAGGCCACATCTTAGGGTAGAAGAGGAATACGAAGTAGGTAATATCCCATTACCTGATCACACCCTAGAATGGAGTACAAATATTAGAAGTACCAGTAAACCAACAACCAAGTATTAAAGCATGTTATTTGGAGGGGGAAAAGTCAGGCGCTCTAAGAAATACGTTAGTACTCGAGTCATTGTCATTAACACTCAGCCAATCTATGTGAAACAGAAGTTTCAATAATTGGATACAGCAATCTTTTGCTCCCTGGACCTAGTAGAGCTACGTCACATTATCTCTGAGGTTTTAGAGACCTGACAGTAAACTATGCAATATTTCTAAGACTATGTGTTGATGGAGATTAAAATTAAGGCCTCCAACAGCCAGCCTTAAATTCCAGCCATTGAACAAACTCCCTACAAACTAGTGAAGTTTTTCTTAAAAGTAAAGTGACAAGGGCCGTGTTCTCCCTTGACATTATCTCGCTTGTTTGTATATATGTTTCTTTAGTTGCTGATTTCCACTTTAGAGAAGCCTGTGTTCTCTCTTGAACTTATTTTCTCTTGGTTTTTCTGTTTCTTTATTTTCCTATAATATCTATTCTATTATTATTTTTCTGTGGCCACAGTCACAAGTGTTCTTGGCAACTTTTGAATCTGTCCTCAGGAATTTTAAATGGCAGGTCAGATAAAGAGGGATGCTCAGGATCCAGCCTGCAACTGTTGTGTGTAAGGCAAGTACCTAAGCCACTGTACAACATGTATATGAACTTAAGTGAGTTTTCTTCAATTAAAAATGACCTTGTTTTACAGGGAAAAACAAAAACATAAACAAATACAAAGTACATTACAGGTGTCATTGTGATTGTACAGCACAGGGTAGGACACTTTTGCAGAGAGTTGATCTGGACTCAGACGCTGCCATTCTGTGTAGTCCCCTCAGCATACTGAGAGCGATCCTTGAACACAAAGACAGGAGTAATCACCAAACACCATAAGGTATGGCACAAAAAGAAAACAAAGAAGTAAAGTGGCACAGCCAGCTTTATAAAAGTGGGCAAGACCTATATGCAATACATCATTAGTATATGATTAAGTGGTGAAGACATTCAAGCCCACTGCCATCCTTAGATACAATTTACAGATTGAAAATTACTTGAATCGAAGGGGCTCAGTAAAATAGCACAGTGTATAAGGTGACTGATTTACACGCTGCTGATCAAAGTTGATCCCAGCACCTTGTAGTCTCTCAACTTTTCCAGATGTGATACCTGAATACAGAGCCAGGAGTAGCCTTATGTAGAGTTGAGTGTGGTCCTCCAAGAAACAAAACTAAAAACTTGGATTTAGGAAATTTTGTAAATATTAAGATGAAAAATCTCTTAATAATTAAATAACACTTGTTTTTATTATATGATGTTTTGCACAATAATTCATTCAATGCAGAATTTATTTATTTATTTATTTATTTATTTATTTATTTATTTATTTATTTATTTATTGGTTTTTGGTTCACACCCGGCAGTGCTCAGGGGTTACTCCTGGCTCTACACTCAGAAATCGCTCCTGGCAGGATTGGGGGACCATATGGGATGTTGGGATTCGAACCACCAACATTCTGCATGCAAGGCAAATGCCTTATCTTGATACTATAAAAAATTCTAGAGTTGAAACAATGAGAATTCAATCTATGTCTTTGTAATTTTTATTCTAATAGAAAAAGAGAAACTCTAACCAAGCAAAGCAATTAATAGTATTATGCTAACTAGATGAATATTTGTGTATGAAGAAAAAAATAGGTTTGTTAATGGTGATAGAGTTACAAAAGACCACAACATTTTTGTAGGCTTTGCAAGGAAACTTCTCAGATATCAAAGAAGAAATTTAAAGGAAGAAAGGAAGGAAGAATCATGTTGATATAGGCAGATGTGTACTTAGGTTGTTCAATAAAAAGCATGGTATAGAGAAAATAAACAAATAAACAATAATAATAGATACAGTGTATATATATATATGGAGGTTTATAAAATGGAAATGTGGCAATAAAATAGAATTTTACTTATATGAGATAGGATGTTAGGTACATTTTAGAATTTAGCAGCATAGAATGCTTAAACAGGAGAACTCCCAAATCACTTGAAGATTAGTGGTTGAACACAAAGAAAATAAATCATATTATAGACTGCTTCATTATTATTTTATTCTATTTGATAAAATCTTATAGAATAATCCAATATGTGGATACTCTAAAACTAAATTGTCATATATTTTAATATTTTATGATTTTCAATTATTACAATATTTTCTTTATCCTTACATGCTACTATTAAAAAGTGATAAACCCAAATTGAAGGTAATTATACTAAACACAAGAAAACTTAGTATTTAATTGTGGTTCCAAGCTCCTTTTCATTACACTTTACTCAGAAACTTGGGTGCAACTAGCATGGTATTTTATATCCAGAACCAAATAATTTTTTACACTTTTCAAAAGAAAAGTATTTTTTTTCATAGCCTGTGAGTAGATTATCTCACACTATGATACTTTCCTTCTTTCTCTTGGCCTCTTCCTGCTTTCATTTTGAAAAGTTCTTTGGAACATGTTCTATCTGTTATTTAAGTATATCTTTAAAAGAAACTTAGTTGGGATTTGTTGTTATTGTTTTTGTTCTTTAACTGGGTACTTTAACATTGAGTGTAATAGCTATGCTTTACAGACAAGGAGAAAATAAAAACTCCATATATGGATGTGATGATTTCTTCAACTTTACCTGCTTTTAAATGAAGGTTACAAGTATGTGAAGCCAGAAACTTCATGTCAGAATCCTCTTTTATTCTAATGAGCTTTTACAGATCCTGTCTAAACCTTTCTGTTCTATTCACTTTGAGAGATTTCACAACCATTCTAATAATAAGTCTCAATCTTCTTTCTATTGCCCTGAGAGGAAGTAAAATGAAGAGCATGTCTAGAAATAGTTATTTTTAATTTAAAACAGTGATGGATACTTGTCTCCCCATATTTTTGTGGAATGAATGAAATATCAATGGAATACAAGACTTTAGGATTCCCATTAGAATACCAAACTCAAATAAATCCCCCTTTTCAGTTATTCTGTGTGCCACCAACTAATATTTTCAAGTATTAGCTTATACTGAATTGGCATGGCAAAGCAGCATCATTCTTTGTAGTGATGAAACTGCAAGAGAAGCACTTTATGCAGTCATATGCTATGCAATTGTAATACTGCAAGTTTATGCAAATATATAATTTTAGACCTCCATATTCTGATAAAAATAAAATGACTTATTATTTATGAATTAAAAGTATCTGGTATACAAACATAAAGTTTATAAGTACATTTTCTTTGCGATATTCACCTTGTCTAAAATATCCATAATGTATCAACAGTTCCTAATAATATAGAGCTCACTTATCTACCATTGTTTGATATTGCTTTTTTAGTGTATTAAAAACCATATTTTTAATTTTGAGAAGTCTAAGTAGTTATAGAAAATGTATAATTTGAGGGGCTGGAGCTATATAGCACAGCAGTAGGGTGTTTGCCTTGCACGTGGCTGACCTAGGATGGATCTCCCTTGGTTCGATCCCTGGTGTCCCATATTGTCTCCCAAAGACATGGGCTATTTCTGAACTCATAGCCAGGAGTAAGCCTGAGTGTCACCTGGTGTGGCCTGCAAACAAACAAACAAACAAAAAACCCAAAAAAGAAAATATAGAATTTGATACAGAGAGTAAAATTTATCTTGATGAGGGGGATGTGGTAAATAATAATATAAAAGGTGATCATTATATCATAAATGACATTCCAAGAAGTTAATGGAATTTCAAGAAGTTAGTAAAATTTCAAGAAATTCAAGTGGCTTTTAGTCAATGAAATAAGTCACTAAATAGTGAATAAGGAATCTTCTTTGTGATTAATACTTTTTTTTATTAAAAGAAAGTAGAATGATTCATTTAAAAATATGATTTTTTGTGCTGGAGAGATAGCATGGAGATAGGGCTTTTGCTTTGCATGCAAAAGAACGTTGGTTCGAACCCCAACATCCCATATGGTCCCCTGAGCTTGCCAGGAGCGATTTCTGAGCATAGAGCCAGGAGTAACCCCTGAACGCTGCTGGGTGTGACCAACACCCCACACACACACACTAAAAAAGTGATGAGTTGTGGGGTCTATTGATAGCACATTGGGTAGGGCGTTTGCCTTGCACAGCCAACCCAGACAAACCCGGGTTCGATTCTCAGCATCCCAATCTCATTCATTCTCAGCTGGTCCCTCAGCCTCCCAGGAAGGATTTCTGAGTGTGGAGCCAGGGTAACCTCTGAACATTGGTGAGGGTAGCCCAAAAACAAAAAACCTAATATTTTATTGCAGTATTTCAGTAATTTTTAAATATTCACATATACTATCTAATTAAAGGATATAGTTAACTAACTTGTGGATATATTTCACTTTTTTTGACTTTTTTAACTTTTATTTTACTTTATTGAAACCTTGGTGATTTCCAGTCTTTCAAAGTTGGGTTTCAGACATATCAAGAATTTACAAACATAATTATACCAAGCACTTTTTCAAAGATCAGTGCCACAGAAATCAAGATTTATTGTAAAGACCAGACAAGTTTACAAGTGATTTTAATCAATCATTCAGAGAAGAGTTACTACCATTGATCCTGAGACTCTCCCAAAATATTGAAGAAATGGGAATTCTCTCTAATACCTTGTATAAAACTAACATTATGCTCATCTCTAAAGCTGTCGAGATACTACTAAGTAAAGCAAACTAAAAACCAATCTCACTGATGAACATTGATACAAAAATCCTTAGTAAAATCTTAGCAAACCGAATCTAACAATACATCAAAAATATTACAACCAAGTGTTTTCATTTTCAGTATGTAAGAATGGTTCAAAATATGCAAATCAATCAACTTCATACACCATATCAGTAAAAGAAAGGATAAATTCATATGATCATCTCAACTGTGACAATTGGATACAAAAACCAATACCCATCAATGATTTAAAACATCAGCAAAGTAGGTATAGAAGGAAACTATTTCAAGATAGTAGCAGCTACCTAGAAAAAGTCCATAGCCAACATTATTTTTAATGGCAAAATACTGAAAGCATTTTCACTTAGGTCAGGCACTAGGCAAGGATGTCCATTGCCTTCACTCTTATGCAACATAGTTTTGGATATCCTAACAATAGCAATCAGCCAAGAGAATATTTTAATATAATAAACATATTAATAATGTATATGAATATTCATGTATACACCTTTAATCTTTAGAATTACTGACTGACCATTATACTATCTAGGTTTGTAATAGAAATTAGGTATCACTTCTAAAATTTCCCAATTAAAAACAAACAATATATGAACTCATAAAATATATGGTTACTGTCAAAGAGTATATAGATTAAAATTTTGTCTATAATACAGGTATATTAAAACAAAATAGCATTTGATTTTTTGAAACCTAAGCAAGAGTTTGATTAAAAATATTGACAGTAATCTTAGAATGTTAAATATCTATTATTTGTTGATCCATTAGATCTTAAATGTCAGAATATGGCTTACATTTTATGACATGTTAAAAAATAAATAAATAAAATATGACATGTTAAGTTATATCAATATTAACTAAGTTGAATTAAATAATTATTTTAAACTAATATGGTATTCTAAAGAACATGCATTTATTTTATTTTGAGATTTATTCTCTATAAATTACACTTTGGAAAAGAGATTTTATTAGCTCAATTTTGTCCTTAATTATCAAATTACTCTCAGAGTATCACTAATAGTATTAAAATCTGTTTTTTCATATATGAGTAATCTAGAGAAAGGAAACAAAAAACATTGCATACTTGTTTTGTCATCATAAAAATATCTTCTAAGAATCACTTTCTTATATATAAGAAATAATTTCCATATGGTAGGATAAATTACTTACAGTAACTGTTCTCAAACACATTTATATAAGTGTTTTATAAAAAAGTCTACATACAAAAAAGCAATGTCTATACCAATTCAACTATTACTAATTGGCAATAGTTGAATGAATAAACAGATAATGTCCATTATCTGTTTATTAATCTTTATATTTATTAATTTAAAATGAGTTACAAGTAAAACAAGGTCAGCTATATTTATAGGCTCTGAACTGGCCCTGCTTCCAATGCCTTTATTGTGCCTTTCAATCCTTAACTTTAATTAGAATATAATTAGTTATTCCAATGAATATACATGTAAATTCTCAGAATTTGAAAATTTATGATTCAAAGTTTGCTCCTAATTTAATTGCTTACCAATTTCAATTCAACTGTCAGAAATGGAAACCTTTTCTTACATCTTATATATTTTTTATATTTTTATATAGAAAACTTTTCTATATGCATTTGAAGCTTTGAGGTCAGTTCTACTTTTGCAATAAAATAATTATTGAAGACATGATTGCTTGAAACAGTGGCTGTAATTCTCTTCTAAGACAAACTGCCTTCCAAATATATTTTCTTTTCTTTTCTTTTTTTTTGGGGGGGCACACCCATTTGATGCTCAGGGGTTACTCTTGGCTAAGTGCTCAGAAATTGTCCTTGTCTTGGGGGGACCATATGGGACACTAGGGGATCGAACCTCGGTCCTTTCTTGGCTAGCGCTTGCAAGGCAGACACCTTACCTCTATGCCACCTCACCGGCCCTGTCAAATATATTTTCTTATATTAGAACCAGTTAATCAAAGTGTTTTAATATTTCTAGATATATTCAGTTACAGATAGAGAACAATTGTTTAAACCATGAGTATTCTGTGATAGGAGTATATGAATAATTATTTTATGATATCTCATAAAACACTGATTAAATTGGCTATGGAAAAATTATATCTTCTCAAGGTTCAAATCAATAGATGTGAATTTGTGAATTTGTGTGGATCACACTCAAAATATTTAATATTTCCTTACTATGCAACATTTAGCAATTTTTGTGGGGTAATTGTCTATATTTGCAATTTCAATGAAATTTAATTTAAATTCTACTTAATTTTCATAGAATAAAATTCCATCCATCTATAAAGTAATAATATAGTTATACTCTTTATGTCATTGTAGTTAGTTAATTTTCTCTGCTTTTTTGTTTGTTTTGTTTGTTTGATTTTGGGCCACACCTGGCAGCTCTCAGGCTTTACTCCTGTCTCTGTACTCAGAAATACTCCTGGCAGGCTTGGGGATCATATAAGATTCCAGGGTCAAACCCAGGTCAGGTCATGCAAGGTAAATGCCCTACCCACTGTACTGTCACTCTGGTCCCATGTAGTTAATTTGCTGATTTGTCTCTTTTTGACCACAGCTGGCTATACTTAGGGTTTACTTCAGAATCTCTGCTTAGAAGTTTCCTATAGCACTAATAATTAATCTGTACAGGGTTCTGGGTATTAAACTTGGGCTCACCACATGAAAAGAAAAATATCTTACCGTCTGTTATAATTCAATGTGCTATTTAATTTTTATTTCTGGATAATTTGAGAAAAAGAAAATAATAACAATCCCTTTTTTAACATTTTTTCTAAGAACTGCTTAGAAAATTATCTCAAAAATTAGACTGTTGAAGGTATGCAAAACAGACGTTTCCAGAATGTGCTATTTTAACACATCTGATTATGTTGAGTTCCTGTGTAAAAATAATCTTATTTTCTTCAGAAAAATCTGTCTGATATTGATTATTTTATCAGCCCAAGGATAAAAAATAGTAGAAAAAATTTTTTTCTCCACCTCCACATAGCCTTATGTAGTAAACTAACATGACAATAGAAGGATTTGTTAGGAGACTCATTGGGATGGCTGAATCACAGTGCACAGGTGTTCAATGATTAATGGTTTATCCGAGATCTCTCAAAGGTTCACCTGAGTTACCTACTGTAATTAATAAAATCTTTAAAAATTTAGCTAGCTATTGTTTAAGCCAACCATTATTAAAAACTAATCATGTATTTCTATTAATTTAATAAACATTAATTAAAATTTAGGAGCAAAATTAATACATGTGTAGCAATGTGACTACCTAATCCTTTTAATACAATTTATTAATATGTATATTTTTTTCTTTTTAGTTTTTTGTTCAACCAGCAGCCCTCAAGGGTTACTCCTGTGCCTTTGCTCAAATATTACTCATAGTTGGCTCTATAGCGTCAATGTTTGTGCCTTGGGAGTAAGACATTGTTTCACTCTCATGACCAAAGAGCTAAAAAAAATTCCACTACTGTCTCTATATAAATTTTATCTACTTTATCCTTATCCAATACTTGAGCCACTATTTTATAACTTCATTTTTCAGAATTCAAGGGCTTGCTATCACTGGATGCTTATCATTTTGCCTTTTTTTTAATACATCAAGTATGAGGGTGATCATCTTTCATTTCTCCTTTTGTTTATTTTGATTAAACTGACACCCTCTAGGTGCACCCAAATTTAGTTAAAGGCAAGATTAAATCTTCACATATAGTAGAGCAATATTTCACAATGTATACATAAAACAATTTATTTACTCACTCATCTCTTGCTGAGTATTTAGATTATTTTCATAAAATAAAATTCACTCATTTTTATAAAAAGTAGAAAAGTTAGGAGGGGGCCAGAGAGATGCACAGCAGGCTGAGGTCATGCTTTTCATGAGAGATCTGGGTTGATTCAAACAACAATATGAGTGACCACTGAGCAGAAAGCCTGAACTAACCTCTGAGCACCAACCTGATATGGGCCCTCAAATAAAAAAAATAAAACTTTAAAATGATTATTAAAATATATAGAAAGTAGAAGAAAGAAAACAAGGTAGCATGGTAAAAAGAACAATGTACTTAGAAAAAATGAGCAAAATTCAGTTAATATCTTTATTTAAACGCCTTGGATACAAATACAATTGTAGTTGGGTTTCAGACATTTGCTGTTCAGTCTAATTCTCTTCTATGGAGTGGCTGTGTAAACACAAGAGTGGGACTCTGAATACTAAGGAAGGGGTAAAAACTACTTACCTATTTATAACTATCTTTCTTTATTTATCACTAATTTATACTGTGATATTAGAAATATTCTAATTGTATTTCACTTAAGATAGTTCTGCCAGTATGCATGTAGCTCCTTAAAATTTTTATCTGAAAAACATAAAATATAAATACCTTGCATGCAGTAGGTATAATGTGAATATTAATTATTAATAAAACAAAGAAGAAACTTGTGATCTCATAAATGAACAAAGCATATCACTTGGAATCATATTGAGGTATGTCTTCACCAAATTTTCAGAGCAGCTTTAAAAAATATATCTGCTAAAGTCAATTCATACTCTGAAGCTTTCAAAAGAAGTTTGGCCATTTTCAGAAATAACTGTTTTGTAAAACAGCATGATAATCTTAAGGCAATCCTACCTAGAACATTTTATTTGATTATCTAATTCACATTATTTTCCTCATGTGATATATCTTCCTCTTTTGTGAGGCCCTGAGTCCCTATCTTATTTATTAACACATGAATCAAAAAAATCTTACGAGAAGCTGGAGCACAGTGAGTAGGGCATTTACCTTGCACATGACCCACCAGGTTTTGATTACGCCCCCCCCCTCCCCACCAATATGATCCTCTGAGTCTGTCATGAATAATTCCTGAGAATAGAGCCAGGAATAATCGTTAAGTGCCATTGGGTATGGAGCAAGACAAAAACAAAGCAAAACAAAAATAATAAATAATATTTCAATCCCAATTATACTAGAATTAAATAAATTAAATAAAGCCTTATTGAACTCTGCATACATATTTAATTAAATATCTTTTTTTCCTACAAATCAATTTTTAATTCATTTGTTTGCTTGACCAACTGAGATATTGCTCTATATCATCTAAATTCTATTTCTTAATAATCAGCAAACTTTCATTGTTGTATAGTTATCTCTAGATGTTAATGACTAAATTTATTTTTAATGACTAAAATTATTTAAGGAAACAAACATTATGCTATGAATGAGTTCTTAAATCAATGTACCACTATAGAATACAAAATTCTAAAATATTTTTATGGCTATTATACACTTTAGAAACCAGTAATGATTTTTTTTTTTCAGAAGAATGCATTTAGTATAGTAAAGTGAACTACACACTTTAGGTTAATGAACATAATTATTTTCCATTGTGTATTAAATTAATTTAGAATCTTACAAATATATTGATCACCCTCTTTGCAGGCAATCTATTCAATGCATCGCATAAGAACAATATAATCCCGATTTTAGAATTTATCTGGTTAAGGACTAACATAGCCAAGTCTAGGACTCATAAATAATTTGGTGGTCACAATACCTTTCTACTCTATCACATTTTTGTTAATATTTATTTCCTAGATTAGTTGTCAAACAATAAAAATTCATTTGTCAAATATGAATGAGAGTAAGCTACAATGTAGCTTGGAAGGAATCTGCCGACATAAGGTGGAATCATCTGTGAAAAGAAAGAGGTCATTACTGGCTATTTCTGTGAGGTGGCTTGAAAAGAGGAGGAGAAGAGTGTCACACTGCATGGATCCTTGAAGTTTTTAGGATAACACTCCATTAACAATGACAAGTTGCCATCTGTTAGTGAACTCTTCCAGAAGAAGCAAAAGGTACCCAAGAACATTTTGCTAAAGTCAAACTGATTCTCCAAATTCTCTGCTTGGTTTTGTCACACATGCCAACAGATATCCATGGTCACTGGTAAACTTTCTCAGTGAATGAGATAAGTGTTGAGAAATAAATTGTAAGTATTCCTAAAGTATAGTTTGCTAGTTGAATGATCCTGTCAAAAATCCATTTAAATTATATTTTAATAACTTGGCCCGCTAGCTTATTCAGCAATGCAACCTTTTGGTTATTATCTGTAAACTGCTGGTAGGAAGTGGTGTATAAATGCATGGGAAGAAAAGGAAAAGAAAAACAAGTTTATACATTCACTTTAAATTGCAGCTCTTGCAGATTTTCTAATAATGATTGGGGAAATCTTGAGCAGTAAATCATGAATTCCTCTCTATTTCATGCATGCTAAATTTAAGAAATGTCAGAGATGGGGCCGGAGAGATAGCATGGAGGGTAAGGAGTTTGCCTTTCATGCAGAAGGTCATCGGTTCGAATCCCGGCGTCCCATATGGTCCCCCGAGCCTGCCAGGAGCGATTTCTGAGCGTAGAGCCAGGAGTAACCCCTGAGCAGTGCCGGGTGTGACCCAAAAACCAAAAAAAAAAAAAAAAAAAAAAAAGAAATGTCAGAGAATAAAATATTTTCACCTCAATATATTGACAGCTTTTAAGAGATAAAAATCTTTTGATAAATATTATCTTAACATACTTGTATGTGATTTTATAAAATGTAACTAAATTCACAAAAGTTTTCTATCTCAAAAATTTTCCAGATTATTTATAGATAAAAGCAACAATCATATATAGAAAATAATTGTTTAGACAATTATTTCATCTTCAAAATAGTAGTATTTAGAAAGAATGACATTGCCAAAGATATTTTGGACATATAATAGAAAATAAGTTTAATCATATCTTATTCTTGTGAAAATTAATATTACATATTAAAAATTACCCACTTTTTTGTATTTGAAATGTTTGACTGAAAAAAGCCAACCTCTACTTATGATTTAGATGTAACTAAGCAATGTTCCGTTTTATTCAGCTTCTTTACCTCTAACAAGGGTCAATATTGATCAACCACATTTCAAAGTTTTGCTTTATAAATGGTTGAATCACCCAGTGATCAATTGAAACAATTTTTTTCTTTGCTAAACTTTGATTAAATAAGTTTTTTTCAACATGTCTTGAAATTTTGCCTACATACCAAACCACTAGTATACATTTTTTTCTCACATCTTATTTTCAGATTTCAGGTAAAACATCTGGAAAATTCTCTCTCAGTAGGGGTGATATGACTATTTGTGCATCAGAGAAAGTCACCAAAATAGCATACATGATTTAATATACATGAACTTCATTTAGCATTCATGAGACAAAAGGCAATTTGAAAGACTAAAACTAAAGGTGTGACGTGTTTTATTTAAATCAGACATACTAATATATTGGTCAAGTTTAATTAAAAGACAAAACACCTACCTATTCATAGCATTCTGAAAGACCACATCAGCAGTCTGAAAAAAAAAATATGGTGTTCTGTTTCTTGTCTTGGAAGATTTGACAATGATGCTTACAAATATTTTTCTTTTAAATTAACAAAAAATTCTATAAAAGCCATAAGCAAAGAAAAAACAGAGTTGATGATGCTCATTTAATGGAAGCCACCAATAGAGGGGATTGTTTAATATCTACCCTGCATTAATTAATAAATCAAAGAAAACATGCCTAATGATGAATTATTATTATTATACAAATGTTTCAGTAAGAAAATTAGATCATATCCTTGCCTTTTCAGACTTTATCTGAAATGTTTGTTCTTGCTTCTACAATTTGCCATGGTCAAATTGAGCTTTAAAACTACTCTCCAAGGTAGCTGCTATGTCACAATATTGATGTTCTTGGAGACTTTAATGAGAATGTGCTAAATTTTAATATCAAAATCACTGGTGGAACTAATAATGGTCAGATCAAAGACCAGCCCTCATGGACTATGAATGCAATTTAATATATATGCTTTAAGCACTTACTAAACCCAGCACTGTTCCTCTGTGAATTGACTGAGAAAGTAATTCAAACAAAATAGCAATAGTCCATCAGAACCAATGAGTTTAATTCCCTATATGCTTATATACATACCTTTGGGGGAGTTTCTCTCTGAGAAGGGAGGGGGCAACATGCAAATTAAAAAGAAGTATTCTCTTTCTCCTTTTTCTCTGTCCTCTGACTTTGTCTCTTCCACTGTCTTTTCGGTCTTTCTTTCTCCCTAGAGTTAAAGTTAACCTAGATTTGGAAAGTAGCTTCTACTGATACTACCTACTGATCCAGCTAACTTTGCCTTTTGAGTTCTATTTCTAGCCATCTGTTTTGCTCCTTGACAGTCTGCTTTTTTTCTGCTCTGGTAGACTTCCTAGTTCATTTCCTGTTCCTGCTGTTCAGGGTTTGACCCTCATTTACTGTCCAAACATAAGCAAACTCTCTCAACTCTCTTTCTGCCACATGTCTCCAGAATCCAGTTTTCAATTTTCTAGTTTTCAGTTATTTTTATTAACTAGGACCCTATTATTATTATTTCTTTCCATTGGGTTCAGTTGCAAAACTGACCACATATCTTTTGAAGCATTTAACATCCTAATTAGGAATGAATTGCACAATCATAATCAATGATGGTATTTTGTCCAGAATTTTGCTGGTTTCCTAACCACCCTGTTTGAACTACTGTAATTCTGGCTGGTTATTTTTATTTTATCACCAATGATTCTTGTTTAATTTATTATAATCATTAAACAACTGTCTAATTATTTAATAACTGTTTTATGTTTGGAAACAGGAAATCAAATAATATCTTGTTTTAATTAACTTCAAATAATTAAAATTAAAAGCACTTCTCTTCTTTATCCTGTCAAAAATGTTGTAGGTATTTTTTTCTTTTGGATGAGTCTCCTGAGATCAACACTATCAAGTTTTATTGGGTTGCTATGCATAGTTTGGAGTGTATATATTTAGAATTATGTGTTTAAATTTTCAGTGTGCTTCAACAATAGCTTTGGTGCATTTCTGTGTTCAAAGGGATTCACATAGGAATTTGGGATCTTTATTTTATGTCAACTTTTTTATGAAGGCCTTTCATTCTGTTTATTTCAAAATGCTGGTCCCTTTCCACTTGCCTTTGTACCAACTCATCTTTTACCTTAGGCCAGAAAGCATGCTGAGCAGTTTCCAACAAAGTGAAACCAAGGATGTTTCACAATCAGCTCTGCAGGAAGGGCTGTATGAAGTTGAGTAGTATCCTCCCCTAGAGTCAGCTCTGAGCCATCACATTGCTAATGAGCTCAGTTTTCACCAGCATGCAAAATGCTCTGCTGTTTCTTAACACTGTAGGCTTCTTTGTTGAACTTTTATGTCCCCGCGAATTCTTATTTTGTTTTCACTTGTAAATGTATCAGCCTTTTGGAATACTGAAGATTTTTTCCAAATAAGTAAAGTATAAAATTGACAACTTAAAACTTGTATTTTGCTTTTGTTTAATTTATTTTTTAAAAGAATACATCACTGGACTAATTATTTGATTATATTATTAATACAAGCTATTACAGGATGGTGTAAATAAAAAGTTTAGATTGTATTTTGGGGAAATATATGAATTAACATTACTTTGTCTTAGAATATTTTCTTTCTAAAAAACCAAATATAAAATATGCTTGTCACTGATTTAAATATCACTCAGTTGATTTTACATGTGTTTGATTATACTTATTTGCATATTTTTGTTTTTTACACTGTAAACTTCCATTGGCATTCTGTTTTCTGCTCTGCTATCACTGCTCATAGTTTTATTCTTGTATTCAGTAAATATTTGTATTAGTTTTATTTTAAACTATTAAGAAACTTTTATTTAGTAGGGAGAGTTAGTTTTTAATGACAAGAAGAAATGAAAAGAGTCTTGAAAATATTTGAAAGAGCTTGTCTAACAAAGGACACAGAAAAGACAAAGGTATTAAAAATATCATGGATAGCCATTTGCTTACAGCAGGGTATTGCAGTGTGGAGTAAAATATGTTGAAGGATCATTCTGCAATAATGTAGACAAGTGATAATGGTGGTTTGGGTCAGCATGGTTTCAGAGGAGGTGTTAAAAGCAAGATTAGTGAATTAACTGAGATTGAACAGAGAAAAACTATTTTAAAGTGTGCAGTAAATTAGAACTTGGTTAAAGAAGAATGAGAATTTCATGTCTGTTTCTGATATATTTCCAATTCTCATTTTGCTCTAAGCAAAGCTTCAGAAGATGATGATCTTTTAATGTCTCCTGCAATATGCTGAAATTTTCATCAAAGAAAACCCAAATTCAAAACCTGCTTATAAAACCATTCATCTCTCCCACCCTAATATTTTTCAGCTTCTATGTCATATTAGTGTTCCCTTGATATTTTTCGCTTTGGTATGAGTTAATCACTATAACTAAACAGAATTAGATATACATATCCATGAATACTACATTTCAGTTGATGTTAGATTATATTTTTAATCTAGTAAACAAAGAATATTTATAAAGAATGTTTTAATTACCTTCACTGGTAGATATAGAATTAACTTACAAGATTGTGACCATGTCTTAAGTTTATCTATAAACAAAAATATGAAAGAAAACAGACAATAGTTTTGATAAGAATCTATTATACCGGGCCCGGAGAGATAGCACAGCAGGTGTTTGCCTTGCAGGCAGCCGATCCAGGACCTAAGGTGGTTGGTTCGAATCCTGGTGTCCCATATGGTCCCCTGTGCCTGCCAGGAGCTATTTCTGAGCAGACAGCCAGGAGTGACCCCTGAGCATCTCCAGGTGTGGCCCAAAAACCAAAAAAGAAAAAAAAAAGAATCTATTATATCACTAAAAGGTCTATAGCCAAAGGGAACAAAAGTATATATAATATATATCTCTTGTGAGGAATATTTTGTGACTGTTAATACATAAATGAACCTGACTTTATACAAACTACAGTAAAGTTATCTATTAATTTTTACAATGATAATTGTCTAAAAACTTATATATTGTTTATATGGTTTCATGTTTACATTATTCAAGGATTTTTACCATCAATAGAGAAAAATATTCTATCAGTTTTATGTAATATGTGAATAAAATATGTAGATTCAATAAAATATTTTATGTTCTTGATTAGTTACAAAATTGGTTATAAAGTTATTAAAATATATATATATATATATATATATATTGGGGTTTTGGGTCACACCTGGCAGCGCCCAGGGTTACTCCTGGTTCTACGCTCAGAAATTGCTCCTGGGGACCATATGAGATGCCAGGATTCGAACCACTGTCCCTCCAAATGCAAAGCAAATGCCTTACCTCCATGCTATCTCTCTGGCCCCAAAGATTATATTTTATAGGAGAATAATGCTTTTAGTTTAATTTTAGTAGTTTTCAGTTAGTTTGCAAATGACATATTTTGAGAAAATGGAACTTGTTCACTTATTTCCTGTTCAAAAAGTTTTATGATAGTAACATTGGTTTGTGATGCCATATAATTAGTAGGAGTAAGCTTGACTCTTGATAAGTGTAAAAATCATTTAGTGCCCACTAATAAGTTTCTAGTTATCATTCAGTTCTATTCTATTATCACCTCTTTGCCCACTATCTGCTTTTACACATTTATTCCACAAATTGTGAATTTGGTTTTTATTCCAACTTTTCATAATTTAAATAACCCAAGTGCCATTCATGTTGTTGTAAGTAACCAAATTTCATTTTTGTCTTAATAACTTAATAACATTCCATTGCATTTCTATATCATTGTTTTATCCAATTATCCATCAATGGGCACTTAGATTATTTTATCTTAGGCAAACTAGTCATACAATGAATAAAGAGGAGAATACTTTAAAATTTGTATTACATAGTTTTTCTGCTTTTGGAATCCATGCCACCTAATACTCAGGTATCATGCCTGGCCATATTTATAATTCACACAGGGTGTCAGGGATGGAACCCAAGTCAGTAGTAGCATATAAGGCAAATGGCCTACCTGCTGTATTATTGTTTTGACCCCTACTGTTATATCCATGAGGAAGGTATTTTGACAATTTTTAAAATTTTTTATTTTTTATGATACATCAGCCTTCTTTCCTCCCTCCCTCCCAGCCTCCCTCCCTTCCTTCTTCCATTCTTCCTTCCCTTCTTTCCTCCATTCTTCCCTCCCTTCCTTCTTCCCTTTTTCCTTCCTTTCTTCTCTCTTCTTCCCTCCCTCCTCCCTCCCTCCCTCTGTTCCTTCCTTTCCTTTATTCCTCCCTCCCTTCCTTTTTTCCTTCCTTCCTCTCTCCAACCCTCCCTCCCTTCCTCCATCTCTCCCTTCCTTCCCTTCTCCCTCCCTTCCTTCCTTTCTCCTTTTACCTCCTTTCTTCCTCTCTTCCTTTTTCCTTCCTTTCTTTCTCTCTTCCTTTCTCCCTTTCTTCTTTACCTCCTTCCTTCTGTCTCTCTCCATTGTTTATTTTTATGTTAACACATAATCACAAAATAAGAATTTGCTTTTTTATATTTTAGAAAAATTATGCAAACATTACAGAATTTTCTGAAGGATTTAAAAGTCTATTTTTCAATTGCTACTCAGTCATCAGGAAGTTATTACTATGCCTGTGTTCTCAAGAATTCATGGTCAAGTCCAAGTTTCTGGAGACACAACTGTTGCTTTTGGGCAAGATTATCACCCACTACTCTTCTGGAAAAGGTGACTATTCTGGAGACTACCTTCATTTCACTCACTGGCTTCTCTAGCTGACTCAATCTCATTATTAGATAAGAAACATATGGCACTCCTCTGCCTGTCTTCTTATTTCTCTGAATCTTTTACAAGGTAATCCTACTAGAACTTAGCAAAAAATATATTGTTAATGCAACTTTAAGATTTCTGTGAACTTATAAGTTACAGAAGATTCCTAGAAGATACACTGCTAGACAAAACAAAACAAACAAAAAACCCACATAAAATACAAAGTATCATTAATAATATTGCATCTAACAATCTATCAATAAATCATCTAATATTTATGATTATACCATATAAAGTAGGATAATCAACAAAAAATGCTTATTTATTTATTTATTTATTTATTTTGGGCCTCCCAAGTGGTGCTTATAGGGTACAGAAGCCTTTTCCTGTGATTTTTTAGCTAATGGGAAATCGGTTCAAAGCAAGGTTCAAGTACTGGAGCTGCTTAGAACCTGCAGTGGTGATGGTCACCAGAAAGTTTTGGGGGACCTACAGAATAGCACCCAGTTATACTGAGGGAGCCATATGTAGAGAGAGGGATTGGCTCCAGGTAGGCTATATGCAAGGTATAAACCTTAAACTTTGTACTATCTCCACTTTCTAAATATCTATGATTTAGATAAAATTAGTAGTGAAGTGAGTAGTTCTTAAATTTATTTGTGTAAATATTCATACTACATATTTACCAATATTAATAAAATAATGATGGGCAAATTTGCAGTAGTGACATTTTGGCAATATCTTCTTGAAATATTTCCTTTCATCCTCTTTTAATTATTCTAAAATTGAGATTTACTTCAAAGTCAATAAATCTAAAGCCATAAATTATTTTTTAGGTCAAATATGTTATTGAGTTATTAGCATACATTATAATGTGGAATATTTTCTAAATAACTCCCTATATCAATGCAAATATATTACCATCTCTTAAATTTTATTTTGATACATTTTATGAAAACATTGCTTAAAAAGTATTTCTACAAATTTACAAATATGGAATTGTCAGGATTTAGCTTTATATTGCTGTGCATAATATTTATAATTTCTGTCACAAAATTGCTAGTGAAATTTTACCATCAAAATTAAACACTTTCTGGAGTAAAGAATATAGCTAAAGGGCTGTTGTGCTTGTATAACAACATAAGTTTGATCATCAACACCACATGTCCCTCCCTACCAGAACTGAAAGTTTTCACCTGGTGGCACTCTGAACAACTGAGCTAACCTTCTAGGCTCACAAAACTAGGTAAAATATTGCTGGGAATACCGAAGGGATGCCTGCACATTTCTTAGGAGACTCTTCTCTTCTAATGCTCCTCTATATTTTTTTCTCTTATTCTCCTTTATTTTCTTAACCATCATATTTTCTTGAAACACAGAAGTTACTTATGTATTTTTGCTTAGCCTGTTCACCTTTTTCATTCATCTTCCACCTGTGAGGGAAATGCCTTCCTTATTGTTTGTCTTAATTATATTAATGAGTCCTATTGCTGGTAGGGGGAGCTACGCCCAGCTCCCACAGCTCCTATGATCTGGAAGGTCTGAAGGTTGCAGGGTGATGGCGGAGAGATTAAAAAAAAAAAAAAAAAGAGTCAGATGAAGTTCTGAGAGTCAGCCAGCTTTATTTCACAGTCCCTACCGCCATGCACACTTCCTCACATGGCCTCTATACTAAGCCTTTTCCTAGCAGTGACTTCTCTACTCCTTCTGGCACTCTCGGCCTCTGTCTTCCTTTCAGCTGCTTTTTCCAGGCTTCCTAACTGGCTTCTAGGCTGACTAACTCCCCTTGCTGATGCTACTGCTGCTGAATCCTTTGCTGAATTGCTGATACTGAAACTCTCTGTTGAATCACACTGTTGATTCTCACTTCTGCCTATCCTCACTTCTGCCATTCGCCTCTCTCACACTTCTCTCTCTAGCTCTCCTTCTTATCCCTTCTCTCCCCCCATGCAGACTCCTCTACCAACCCATTCCAGGTGTGGGCAGTTCTGATCATTCAGGTGGAATTTTAAATAAGAAGTTGGGTGAGAATATAGCCACACATTTTATTTCACTTTGCATAAACACTTCAAGATCTATTCATTTTGCTTAGTGTGCTTTTGCTGATGATAGGAAGGAACAAATATTGACAAGTCTTACTAATTATGTTTATCAGGTATATATTTTTATTCATAAAATATTGTTCTTTTGGAAATTTTTTCTAATTCATTATTAATATTTAAAATATAAAACTTTTTTGCTAAAGAAATATCTTTAAGTCATATGAAAAATCTACATAGGAATAAAGGATCAGGCAAACCTGTTTACATCTTGTTATGCTTGTTACCCGACCTTTTTTATACTGTATAATGAATAGTATGTGATTGCTCAATATGAGATCAGCTTTCCATCTTGTGATTATTGATATTCTTAAATTTATTGATCTTGTTGAGTCTTACTCTTTTCATATTCCACACATGCTGAGTATGAATGAATCAGGCTTATTCTAAATACCACATTCATAGGTGCCAAGTTTCTTGCTAACTGTATCACAGAAATGAAAATATATTTTCTTCTCCATGTGGTCATGGTACTTTTGCAGCCTATATTTATTATTCTTCCAGAGTATTGTAGCTTCTGCTTTAAAAATATTTTCTTGAGACAATTATTCCTTGGGCCTTCACTGGTTTATTAACTTATTTTTATAATTCATTTATACATTCTATTATTTTTGAGAATCAACTTAATTCATATTGGTGAAATTTAATTCCATGTTTTAATAAGTATAAAATGGGTTTTTGTTTTAATCTTGGTTTTACCATTAAATAGATTTACTATACAGAGAAGATTTATTTACCACATTTTTGGGGTATATTTTGAGGACATAACTGGCTGTGCTTATGCATTATTCCTGATCAAGCTTGGAAAACTATATGTGGTACCCCACATCTAGTTAAGAAAGGTTTTATTTGAGACTAGAGAAGTGACAGTAAATATGGTAGCATGCTTGTCTGGACACAGTTTGATCCTTCCACACATTCATAGGTGTGGCTCAAAAGAAAAATATATTTTGCTTTCCTACATAAAAAACAGCAACAACTTTGGTCTCATTTTTCTACTTGAAAAATCTATCTAATAATACTATAAATTGCATACGAATGACTATTACCTTGAAAACAAAATAAAATAAGATTTTATTGCTATTCAATAATAGTAATTATTATCAATTACTGGCTTTTAAGATATTTCTTTTATAATATGTTCAAAGTCATCTTAGAAAGTAACAAAAATGTATTATATCCATGGTATATAGTCAACACTGAGGAATATAATAGTGGTATAATTACTCAAATATTTAAAATCCATACAAAATGTAATTTTGTTATAAGATCAATATTAATAGAACTACTTGTACTTTTTATTAGATTTAGGTGTATCCAGTAAAATTGAATGTAAAATATACATATAGAATAATTTAAAGATATGAACCTGATTGAAAATTAAATCAATAAAATATTGCCTGTTATTAATTTTTGAAAATTAATATCTATAAAATATGTTTATTAAGTATTAATAATTGTAATTCTGAAAATGCAACTTTTTCTAGGAGTAATGATTTGTAGGGGTTCACTTATTTTTCTCAGGTCCATTGGAAGACAATATGATTTTCAAATGCTTATTTTATTAGTTTTAATATAAGTATTGTTGTTGTTGTTGTTGTTGTTGTTATTTTGTTATGCTTTTGTTAGGATGTCATAGCTTTCAGTGTTTAGGGCTTACTCCTGGCTCTGTGCTTAGTACTATTCTATGGCACTGATCAGGGACCTTATTCAGTGCTGAGGTTTGACTGAAGAGGTATCACGCACTTTAACTCAATATTATCTATTCAACCATAGTTTAAAAAAATTTCCCCACATCTGTGATTAGGGCTTACTCTTGGAACTGTGCTCATAGTTTATTCAGAACCATCTTGCAGAATCATATGGGGTCCAAGAGATGGAAACAGAGTATGCCACCTGCAAGGAAATTTCCCTACTGGCCATATAATCTTCCTGGCTATGCTAATTTAAAACTTTAAAGATTGAAACTATTTATTGTGTTTTCTCTTATGTATTTACATTTGGTTTTACTAAAAGCACAGTTAAATTTATATTAGGCAATTACTGCTTAGTGTCACAGACAATGAAATAGGAGTCATTTCATTATAGTTGACTATTTGTTCCTCTTTTAATAAGTAAGTTATTTTAACATTTTATATATTCCATTTAATAATCATTACATTTTTATTGTTATAAAATTTTATTGCTTTAATTTAATAATTATAACAGTCCCATATTTTTGTTATTGAGATTTGGATGTCAGTCTTGCTAATCGTTGGGTAATTACTCTCATTCTGTGTTTAGAGGTTGCTCATTGTGGTGATCATAGAACCTTCTTGCTGGTGATTGAGATTGGTTCAGTCACATACAAGGTAGCAATTTAATCACATGTCATATGTGTTTTTAAAGTGAAGGTGTTTTCCATTTTGAAAATGTTAAAATTATCAGTCAGTAGTCTAATTACAAAGTTACATAACTCATTCATAACTTTGTAAGTTTTATTTGTTTTGTGTGATTTTTTTTGCCATTTGATTTGTTTTCCACATCCAGCAGCACTCAGTGCTCAAAAGTTACTCCTGCTAGGCTCAGGGGAGCATATGAGATACTAGGGATCTAACCTGGTCATTTGTGTACAAGGCAAATGTGCTACCTGCTGTGCAATCACTTTGGCCTCATGAAATAAATCTTTAAACCATATATTGACAATGCTATAGTGGAAAAATAGTGGTTTTTACATTCAGATAAAAAGTACTTATAAAATATGACCATGGTACTAGCATTCAAGAATGACACATAAAGATTGCACTTTACTTTCCCTTTCCTGTCAGAACCTTTGCCAGCTTTCAAAACTGTGACAGCCTGCCATGACGGGAACTTTGGGGTGCCTCTCCTCATTGAATATATCAGTAGAGAGCAACAGATATCAGGGGATTCATGGATTAAGTTTAAATAAAAATCAATATTTTGAGAAAGAGGTTGTAACCTAGAAAGTGCTATTTGGCATTTTGCCTCATGGAGCATGCGGTTACTTTGAAAAGGTAGACAATTCAGTGAGTGTTCTGTCAATAGAAAAAGATATGAGAAGATATACATGATAAATGAGATCAAGCTAGCAAAATGTTTTAGAGTGACAAATTTCCTTAGACCAAATAATAAATATGTATAGGAATAAAAAAGTCATCCTTGGATAAGATATTGAATTTATTCTTTAGCCTCTCTGAGAAAAAAATAAAGATTATTTTTGGAACAGTTGGGGCAGTCTGACAATCTTGCAGAAGTACATCAATTAACAAACCGAAGAGTAAATGAAATTTTCTAGAGCTGAAGCTTAAGAAGTAGTTTGATATCATCAGTATGCTCCCAAGAGATATTTTCTGTATGCAGATCTTGTAAAACAATTTCAGAAGTTTCATACTCATTCATTCACATCACTGACAAGTATAATTCTCAAAAATGGCCTAACAAGATAAGCCTGTTCTCTTTCTTTGTGAAATTTGAAACACTTAACTAAAGAGAGAACAAAGAAATCTTCCATTTATAAAGTTGGAGAGAAATGGTGACTAGTTTCTTCTTGCTTCTTTTTTTTCCTTTAGTAAGTTTATGATCATTTTTCTATTTAATTGCTTCAGTAAGTAAACACATATTTGTATATTCCATCGGGTGAGTGCTCTCTATGTGGCTGGTAATCATGCCAGGTTGCTATTTGATGAAACCACAGCATATTGATTTTTCTTCAGCATGCATTGGGTGCTCCCAAGTGGTGCACTAGGAGACAGGCGATGCTTTGTTTGGCTCTAGGGTTCCAAGGGTTTAATGCTTGGCTGGTCATGCATCGCAGCTCCTGTTCACAGTGGTATCACAGGTCACCATTACCAAAACTGGCAGGACACAGAGGATAACTTCTAATCGGCTAAAGGGTTTGAGAGTTGGTACCCCAGAGGAGATTTTGACTTGAGTTACTACTCTTAAGAGTTAATATTTTTGAAATTTTTGAAAATAATGTGCATGGGTACACTGAACTATAGAAACAGAACAATGTTATTTTCTGTCTGCATGTTTAGAGTTGGTTAGAAGTTTTTCCCATCAGTTACCCTGAGTCATTAATCACAATTTTCAAATGCAAAATGAGACCTACTTTTCACCCAACAAAATTTAATCTCATACTTCCCCATAGAGTAAGAGAATCGAACATTTTGAATTTGGGCTATAAACTGGCCATAGTGTGGGATAATTTAACCATGATACATCCTTGAAACCTCTTGATACATTTGAGATGTGAATGCACCATTTTTCATAGAAGGAATACAAAATTGAAGAATTTAAAGTTATTATTAGTGGCTAAACACTAAGTGCAAGTCTTGATCTTCAGAACAAAGTCAATATTATATATCAATTATCATAGTTACTTAAAAGAACACAATGATATTTAAATCTATCTCTTTGCTTGGTATTGTGTGATAATACTAAAAACAAACAAACAAACAAGGATCTGCATGTTAGTATAGTGGTTAAAACGCTTGCCCTGCATGCAGCTAACACCAGTTTAAATCCCTGGCACACTACCTGGTCCCTGAACACCACCATGTCTCACTTATGTATATAAATTATGCATGGAGAGGCTTGTTCCAAATACACTCTCCTAAAATAACAAACAAACAAAAAAAAACAGAAACAGAAAGAGTACAACAGTAATAATATATTTTTTGGTGGTGGCACACACCTCAGGGGTTATTCCTGGCTATGTTTTCAGGAATCAAACTTGATGGTTCTCATGAAACCTTTATGGAATGCCAGATATAGAAACTCTATTTGTTGGTTGCAAAACAATAGCCTTACTACAATCTCCCTAGTCCCACATATTTATTTAAGAAACTTCCCAAAAGTCTTTTATTCAGATTTAGACATTAGTATATGTGTTATAACATATGGTACTATGTTATAACATAATAGTACATATTAATATATGTGTTATAAAATTTAACACATAGTACTATGTGTTATCTGTGCAAAGAAAGCATGCCCTTTGATCCAATTAAATGTTCAAAAGCAAGGTGATTTTTGTTTAACATTTGTTAAATATTAATATTCCAGAAAAGAAAAGTATTTATATTAAAATCAAAATCTGTATTTATATTTCCTATTTGGAAATCTTTAATTCTCAGTAATGTATTTATCTTGGAATTTTAAAAACATAAAAGATGAAGGTGAAGGAAAAAAATATTTTATTTGTTTGGGGGCCACATCCAGCAATGATCAGGTCTTACTCCTGGTTCTGCACTAACAAAACACTACTGGTGGACACAGGTGACCATAAAGGATGATGGGGATAAAAACTGGCTTTGCTTCATACAAGGCAACTGCTTAAGCATGTACCATTGTTCTGACCACATGGGGAGGTGCCTTAAAAGAATGGAGCACAAAATTTTCAAAGAGATCACAACAGGTGACTAAGGCACAGTGATCTCAGCATCCAAGACTGAGATATATATCACTACATCCAGGGTCCAGATTTCAGTCACTCATTTATTGCAGGAGTTCTTCTCTGATACCCAAATTGTAGGAGAATTCTCCATAAGTAAAAATAAAATACAGAGGCATATTAGTAATGAAGTTAATGCTCTTGCCTTGCACACTTCTGATCTCAATCCCTAACTGTATATATGGTCTCCCAAGAGAACCCAGGAGCAATAACTAAGTACAGAAAAAAGAGTTATCCATAAACATAGAGCAGTCTAATACACCATAAGTAAATAATAATTTAAAGATAAATTGAAAGACAAAAAAATTAGAAATCTGGTTGAGAAAATTACTTTTTTTTGAATCAGAGTTATGTGTAGCAGTAAGACATTTATTTTATTAGTTTGTAAATTAGTTTAGTATGGGCAGTATTTATATTTATTAAATTATTTTTTCTATGTAACATAGAGCATTGCATCTAGGGAAAAATTGCTTCCTTTGATAAGTAGTATCTACCATTGTTTCATCAATATATATTCACCAATAATGTACCATTAAAAATTTAAGCAACTTCTTACTGCAAGGTGATTTTCAAAGTGTTTTATTACATAATAGTAGATAGGAAATACAAATTATGTTGTAACAACAGGTATGGTAGATCTTCATTAAACCATAAAATTAAAGAAAACGTATTATGCAGTTTAATAAGTACGTGTATATAATAAAACTTTAAAAAGTATAAATAATTTTACTCAGCATAACAGGATATAAAAAAGTAACTTTATCCACCACATAAAACTTTATTAGCACTGTCAGTTGGCCTATTCAGATGGAATAGAATAGCTCACGTTGTTCATGAATGCAACCAAATATTTTGGTCCTATAAATAAATCACAATTTCAACAGTCATTTCATTGGTAAACTTATTTGCCTACCAATAAGTTAATGAAAGTTAATTATATTAATGGTGAGACCCAGAAAAATTTACTTAATCTCTGTGAATATCAAAATTATTATCATTTTGATTTTGAAAATAGTAATTATCTGGTATATATCATATGTGCTCATTCAAAATATTAATTAACAGAGTGTTAAGAAAACTACATAGACTCAAAGATATAATGTAAAAATTAAAGTATTATTAAAATTTTTGGTGTAGATATAGATATTAGTATAAATAGTCACTAATTTTTACTATAATCAAAAAAGCATTATAATATATTGGAACCGAGAGATAGCACAATGTGTAAGGCACTTATTTTTAACACAAATAATTCAGGTTTGACTCATGGTATTTTATATGGTTGCCTAAACCATATAAGGAGTTAAACTAAGTACAGAGCCAATAGCATATATGTGGCAAAACAAAAACAAACCAACAAACAAACATAAAAAAGAAACAGAAGTCCCAAATACCCCAAAGCATGTCAATATATAAAACAATTTTGGTTAATTTTTGAAAATAAAAGAATTATATTATTTCACAAAAATACCATAAATTGAAAGTTTACTTTTTTTCTTTAGGTTTTTGGGTCACACTAGGCAGTGTTCAATGGTTATTCCTGGATCTATGCTCAGAAATTGCTCCTGGCAGGCTCAGGGGACTATATGGGATACTGGGATTTGAACCACTATCCACCTGCATAGAAGGCAAACGCACAACTTCCATGCTATCTCTCCACCCCGAAAGTTTACATTTTATTAAGAAAACAATTACTGTATTTTCTTGCGTATAAGACGATCTCCTATTTTTCCTAATAAAATATAGGGTTTTGTCTATATTCGCCGTGTAAAACTCCCTCTTTTAACGCACACCAAATGAAAATTTAAAAAAAGAAAGAGAAAGAGTAGAATCATGAATGGTTAACAGTATATGTTTAATAAAGCTAGACTTTGGAGTGCCAACAATCATTTTACATTTGTCATTTGTAGTAACTATGATTTTTTAATTGTGATCTACAGAGAGAGCAGGGAGAGGGGGCTCCAAGAGCAGCTGGCTGGGGTACAGTGATTAATAGGACCGCTAGAGGGAGATAACATTGAGAACAGGGAGAGGGGAATCCTCCAAGAGCAGCTCGCTGGACTGCAGTGATTAATAGCACCGCTAGAAGAAGACAACATTGAGAACAGGGAGAAGGGGCTCCTCCAAGAGCAGCTGGCTTGGGTGCAGTTATTAATAATACCACTAGAGGAAGACACAGAGCGCCTCTTCTGTATTCCATAAAAGCTGAACAGAAGACTGAGCATCAGAAAGCCACTAAGGACTAAGTGATGATGCCTGGCAGCTGGGTGAGATGCTGCAGTAAGAGGGGGGTGGCTCTTTCTTCCCTGAAGCTGGAGTAAGTTTCAGCATGCTGTATACCTGCGTATAAGACAATACCCAATTTTTAAGAAGTTTTTTATGGGTTAAAAAGTCATCTTATACTCCAGCAATATGATACATACTTTGGGGCTGGAGTGGTGGCTCAAGTGGTAGGGCATTATTTGCCTTGCACCTGGTTGACTCAGGATGGACCTCCGTTCCATTCCTTAAGTCCCATATGGTCCCCCAAGCCAGAATCACTTTCTTTGCTCCCTGCAAAAAGAAAATAATTACCTACTTTAAACGACATAACACAAAGTAGAAATAGTTCTAGATGACTATAACTTTTATTTTGAACTTAAATATTCCTTAATTTTTCTAAACATAGTTTGTATATATTCCCATTTTAATTACATATATATGTATATATATATAAAAGTTTTTAATCTTTAGTGTTTATAACTTGTGCTCCATTTTTATTTTTCTAGAGAGAAAAAAAGACAAGTTCAATCAGATAGTCTGAAGCAACAGGGTTTCCAGTTGTCTGTAAATTATCTTTTATAGACCTAATTCTAAAACATTTCTGCTACAATCAGAAATTAAACTTAGTGACCTAAACCTGAAAATAAGTTTATCCTAAAACCATCTATATCTTTATTTTTAAAATATCCATTTTTTATTTAAGCACCATGATTACAAGCATGACTGTAGTTGGGTTTTAGCTAAAAACAGAACACCCGCTTCATCAGTGCAACATTCCCACCACCAATGCTCCCTCTCTCTCCTTCCCAACCCTTGCCTGTATTTGAGACAGGCATTCTACTTCTCTCAGTCATTAAGATTATCATGATATTTGTTAGTGTAGTTATTTCCCTAACTAAACCAATACTTGTTGTTGTGAGCTTTATATTGTGAGCTAGTCCTTCTGGCCCTCATCTCTATTGTCTTTGGGAATTATTACAACAATATCATTAATTTTTTTTAAAACACATAGATCAGTGAGAGAAATAGACACTGAATAGACTCACCTACATCTTTAAACAAGAATTTGGTGTGTGTGGTGTTCTATATTAATGATGCCAGGGTCCCTGTCTTTTTTTTTTTTTTTTTTTTTGTGGACCACAACCGGTGACACTCAGGGGTTACTCCAGGCTATGCATAAGCATGTGGGTTCCGCCTCCAAAAATTATTCCCAGCAACTAAAATAATTACCAAATATCAGCTTTGGGCCTGAGGATTTATTCATAATGTAGCTCCTCAGTGTTACTTGCTTTGGAAGAAAATATGTTTGTTTCATTGTACCCAGGGACTATTGTTCCTGCTATATTAGTATTAATAATAACCATTGTCTCTGCTCTATTACTATAACTAATAATGCTGTTATATAATAACTGTTATTATACTAATTTGATCCTAACAAAATTGACTCTAAACTTTCCTTTTGTGAAAAATTATGGGCATAATGAAGGCTCATATATCTGGCTCTTTTCTCTAATTTCCACAATGACCTAAATTACTCCTTGTTCTGTGATAGTTACATTTCTTCTGATTCACTCTTAAACGTCCAACTTATCATTTTAATATGTTCAGTTTTATCTCTATATGACATTTCTTCTTAATTTTCTTTATATAATTTACATGATCAGACTGGTTAAGGAACTTGTTTGATATCCCATACAGTCTTAAAACTATAGTCTTTTATTTGTCCAAGGTTATATTATTTTCCAGTATATAATGTCCAAAAAGTAATACAGGAATGAGAAAGTACCTGGTTATATAGGTACACCAAATTTGAGAAGAAAAATGAAGACAGATTTTTCAAAAAATTTAGAGTAAGAACAGATGTTATATTTTGTAAGAATAGGCACCATGCATATTTTATATGCTTTATATCTCAAAAATATTATGAAGGGCTGAACAATATTCTAACTGAATGGTGAAATCCTAAAAGCTTCTTTGTTAAGGTAGATTTTCAATGTTTTATTATGAAAGAAAGATCAGGTATTCATTCACAAAGATGCTGTGGCTATATTTGGTCTAGATAAGTTAGAGAACTCCATTGAGTTCCCTCTAGGAGAGCAGATGACACGAACTGCAGTGGAATATGAAGAAATGAGAGACCACACAAGGATATGTGGGAGAACAAGGTATTTTCATTTTTTTATGCTTTTTCATTTGTTTGTTTGTTTTTTTGGGCCACACCTGGTGATGCTCAGGGGTTATTTCTGGCTATAAAAATAGCTCAGAAATCACTCCTTGTTTGGGGAACCATATGGGACGTGGGGTATGGAACCGCGGTCCTTCTTAGGTTAGTGTGTGCAAGGTATATGCCCTACCGCTAGTGCCACCGCTCTGGCTACAGTATTTTGATTTTTAATGTGAAGAATCAAGGGTATAAATGAGGAATTTTGCCAGTTAGTTTTTTCTTTGGTATAGAAAGATTGCTCACATTTGTTTCTATGCAAAGTACAAATATCTTTCTTGTTAACAGAAGCTTTATAAATATACATTGTATGATTTACAAAACAATTCACCTACCTTTATGTGGTGCACAGACATAATGAATAGATATATTTCAAGTAAGAGTCCAGAGTTAAAAAAGAGTAGGTTAATTTTAACATCTGAAAGCAGTTCCTGTCCAGCTAGTCTGGGATGTAAATCCATTAATATATAAAAAATCATAAAAGCATATTTGAATATAACAAAGCACCTGCCACATAGTAAAAAGCCATCTTACAGGTAGGTAACAGATATGGGGGTACATATAACATGTTATTGGAGCACTTTAATTTTTCAAAATTATAATGTTTATGTAAAATGATTATTTATATATCATTCAATAAATGCTATTAAAAAGAAAATTTATCTTTTACTTTTTAATTTAGTTGTAAACCAGAAAGTATATAGGTGAAAAATATATATAAAAAATAAGGATAGAAAGAATATAAGTGGGTAAGGTACACCAAATGGACAACTATTGATTAACCTATGTTTCACCCTCACTATGCCACATGGTGCTCAGAGCCTCTTAGATGTGTCCCTAATCGCAGAGCCAGGAATATACCCTGTGCATACAGCCAGGCCTGGCCCATAAACTAAACAAATAAAGAAACAGAATAATCTCATCTAAAAATGAATTAATTTAAATTAATCTAAAAATCTAATCTAAAATATTCTGATGAAGCATATATTTTCAGATATTTTTAATTTATATTGACTCATTTATTAGGAACATTACTCAAGTGTGTAGAATAAAAATCAATATTTTATATTCGCCAATAAAGTTATCTATTTTTGCCTTAGCTCTGAAATGTCTAGAGGGAAGTGTTGTAAATGTTGCATCTGTTACATATGTTCACTTTGCTCGTTAAGGAATTAAATTAAGTAAAATTGTATTCTCTTTAGTGTTTCATTGGTATTTTTTCCCCAATGTATTACCTGGGAGAATATAGACCCACAAACAATCAAAGTAGTAGAAAAAAATACTATTGAGCCACATCCCCAGGTCTTATCTGAGATTTTGAAGCAATGTAATCACTCTTCTATACAGAATCAACTCTGATGCTACTATAATTAGAAAATAATGTGGTTATTTACCTGTAAGTCTCTATATTCAGATAATAATAGTACCATATTTATTAAATTGTATGTATGTAAAAATATAAAACATTTTCTTTTTATTGAGTAAGTTAAGAATTTTATATACTCATGTTCAACATCTGAATTTGAAATTACAGAAAAGTATGTTTTTATAAAATTACTTTGAAATCACATAGTGATGTTAGTATTATCAGAATTGAAATCAATTTCCACTAAAAACAACTTAATCAGATAGCATTTATATTTTTATCAAATGTTTAAAGTGCAAAGCTTTAAAATGGCATGAATATGTTTTTACTTCCTGTCTATTTAAATGCCTTTATTTTTTTATTTAAATAAATTAGTGTCTTTACAGGTTCTTGTGCATCCTCTACCACAAATTTAAGTAGTCAAATATTGAGTATTTTTAATATTTTAGATCTAATCTATTAAACTATGTATAAATATAAATATTTAGAAAATATTTAGTAAATGTTTAGAAAAGCATGGATACACAACATCCAAAATTAATACAAGTTTTTCAAAATGCTTGAAAAAAATAACTTGATCTACTAACCAATTTTTTTTTTTTTTTGCTTAAATTGTTCAGTTGAGAAATCTCTGCTACTTTAGCATGATGTAAGTTGAATTCATGGTGGATTGGGTTAAGCTGCCTTAAGTCCAGTTTGATTTTTTTTTATCTGACTTAACATAATAAGAAGCAAGTGTTTTCTGCTTTGTGCTTTTAAGTTTGTAAGGATTGAAAAACATCAGTGAACTTGCAGAGGAAAGAATCGCCAAGCATAACAGATCCAGGCCTCTAGACAGAATGGTTGGAACCATTCTAATCGGCCTGAAAACTAAACAGGAGGCAAAATATTGTTTTTTCTCTGCTCAAATAAGTTCTCACTACACACTGAAGAAGCATCTCCTGTTTGCACTTGTATTTAACAGGCCTTGCCCTTGTAGGATCTGTTGCCAGGAATAACAATAAACAGTAGCTCATTACACAAGGTGCCATCTCATTACATGAGGACTTATTCTGGTATATTCAAAACAAAATACTGAAAGCCTAAAAGAAAACATGAGTGAAATTAAATGCAAATAACTGTGCCTTTTATTTCAGAAGTATTGATCTCTTACAAGAGTAGCATACTTAATGAATATTCTTAATGATTTTACAGTAGAGCAAATCATCTATGAAAGTAACAGTTAAAAAATAATGGTCTGATATGGGCCCAGTGAAATTCAATATTATTACACATAACACCAGTCTCTGCAATAACTCTCTGGGACCAAGAAAGCTAGAGTCAGAAAGGAAAACAAATCTAATTAATTTTGGCTACAGTTTCTAAAGGAAACAAAATGCTTACAGGGGTGCCTTGAAAATATTTCTCCAAACTAATCTATCCCTGTTCTTAGTTCTTCTTCCTTTCAGGCAAAGTAGAGTTGACAGAAAAGAACAAATGTTTTGGCAGTTATTTAATAGGGATGAAACATAATTTTCAAAATAAAATGTTACTTTTTTAAACTATAACCTCTTGAGACTTTATTTTTCAGGAATCTGTCTGAAAATCTATTGTAAAATAAAGCCCAACAAATTAATTGTAATGGGGATGTTTAAATGATCTTTAAAGGCCAAATGGTTTTGAGCAGAACGAAGTTAATCATGCATAGAATTATTTTTAAAAAGTCATACTTCTGAATCAAACAACTGAGGAAAAATTTTAAACATTAAAAAAATAGATTAAGGAAGCTATGCTTCAGGACACTATTATTTAATGTATTTTTGTGTACAATAGATCATGAACTAAAACAGATATATGTCCTTCCTAAGATGTGATTGACCAACTATTTTTTCTGAATTAAAAAATATAATCAGAAGAACTCATCTTTTATTCATTATGTCCAGTTATTGTAAGAACACACTTAAAGCCAGCATTTTTAACAGTATCTCAGAGACAAGAGAGATGAGGGCTGGTAGGTGCAGCTCAGGACATGAAGCCCATCACATAGAGTGATGAGTGCAGTTGGAGAGATGACTACACTGAAAACTATCATAACAATGTGAATTAATGAGGGAAGTAGAAAGCTGTCTCGAGTACAGGTGTAGGGGGGTGGGGAGGAGGGAGATCTGGGAAATTGGTGGTGGGAATGTTGCACTGGTGAAGGGGGGTGTTCTTTACATAACTGTAATCATACAACTATAATCATGTTTGTAATCACGGTGTTTAAATAAAGATTAAAAAAAAGAAAAGAAAAAAAAAAGAACACACTTAAGAGTCAGAGTGATAGTATATTAGGTAGGACTCTTATATTGCACACAGCCAAATTACCAGGTTCAATCCCTTTCTCCCATTATGGCCCCCTGAGCCTAACCTTTAAACACCACTGTATGAATACCTTCACCACAAAATAACAGATAAAATTTAGATTATGATGAGATCATAGAAGGTTTTTAAGACCTCTATCAATGCCAGAAAAAATGTTAATTTTAACCTATACTATTCTATAATGAAAAACTAAATTTTTTTATAATTTTTATTGTGGCCAAAGTGAATTATGAATCTTTCACAATAATATTTAAGGTACATAGTGACAAACAATAAGACCTCTGGAATTAGAGAACTTGATGATTATACAAATTCTAGGCCAAAGCCTAGGCTAGGGTCTTGCTTACTGGTCCCAAGATAAGTTCTGCCCGGTCGTGGTCGTCAAAGTCAGTCTTCTGTAGTTAGCAATATTGGTTTTTGCACAAAGCAAAGGATGATGTGTCTTCTGTTTTTATTTTACTGTTTGGTGATGAGATAGGGAAACTGCTCTTAGATCAAGTTGTTGCCATTTCCTCATTGTCAGGATGTAATGAAAAACTAAAATTTAAATAGGATTTAGTTAAAAAAAAAAAAAAAAAACTTCTGGTGCCAGAGCGGTGGTGCAATGGTATGGCGTTTGCCTTGCAAGTGGTTGATCTAGGACTGACCTCGGTTGGATCCCCTGGCATCCCATATGGTCCCCCAAGCCAGGAGTGATTTCTGATCGCAGAGACAGAATTGTCCCCTGAGTATCAACGGGTGTGGCCCCAAAACTAAAACAAACAAACAACAACAACAACAACAAAATCTTCTGTTGGGATACCAGAAAAGGTAAACTATTTAATAATAGGAATTTAAACATATATTTAAAAAACTTGTATATTTTATGAATTCAGAATTAAATATTTTCCTATTCTGAAAAATTTCTTAAAACACCATAATATGTAATGCTGTTGGAGAAAGAGTTCCAGGTCTTAAATATTCATTAGCGTCCTTTATCCAGGCCTCTTGCACTTCCCATACTATTACAAGAAACATCTTTGGCAATTCAAAGTTATAATATTATATATAATATTCTTAAATACTGCAATTGTTATAAAAAAAGTTCCTAGGTACTTCATTTAAAAGCAATTTTATTGAGATACTTTTGACTTACAAGTCTATAAATGCTTTAGGTACAATTTAAAAAATCTTTATATATTATTTTATATCACATCCATAATCATTTCTCTCCCAGCATATTAGAACCTCTCTAATATGGACAACTCCCCTCAACCCTATTCTTCACCTAATTTCTGATATAAGAGCTATGATGGCAGTGTTTTTCCACAGTTACCTGGTTCTCCAATACCTTCAAGAATGAAAATATTGAGTAATAAAGACACTCAGACTCAGAATTAGAAAACATGAATGTTAATTGGAAAGTAAGCAGAAGGAAAATAAACTCCCCAATGTGGAAAAAAAAACTTAGTATAGGATTAATTGAAGTAGGGCTTGTTTTGTGGGGATTTTAATAGAAAAACTGACATTTTGTGTTACTTATTAAAGTACTCAGAGATTTTTCCATTTGTAGCCCAGAGATGTCTTGTTAAGTTAGGGCTTATTTGTGTTGCTATAATAAGGATAACACCATGCATGCATTCAATATTATAATTTAGGATATCAAAGCTAGTTATTTAAGAACTTCAAAAGTATTTATTTGACCATCTCCCTAGGTATTTAAACAATGACTCAGGCTCCTGTGTGTAAAAGTTGAGAATGAATGTATGGTGTGGGGAAAGTGTAAGCTATGCTTTCTGAGTGGGTTCAGGATTTATCAAGATTGTCTAAAATGCAGACTTAAATCAGCTAAAATGGAACAGCAAGCAACAGTAGGCAAGAGGAAAAGTGAGACTTTCCCTTTCAGTATATGATCAGGCTGCAAAGACTTTTGTAGTTGTTATTTATTTCCTCATTATGCACATATCAGCTACATCATGGTATTGGTTTATATCTTTCTAGTGTATTTTGCTTAACATGGCACCCTTCAGTTTACTTTACATTGCTTTTGACCACACCTGACTCTGCTCAGTGGTCACAACTTGCAGTGCTTGTAGAACCATGTGTGACGGTCATGGAAAGCTAACCCTGATGGTTCATGTTCATGGCAAACACCTGAATCACATCCTATCTCTTCAACTCACATATGCCTTTAAAAAAACTAGTTATTGCATTTTTTGACATACAGTAAAACATGAGTTTAATTTCTTTGTGCCCCAGTTGAAAAATTAAATTATCTTTGATATTTTAATAAAATATTCCTTAGATAGAAAAATCCATAAATTTAAGACTTAAACCTGTAAAGGGTTATAACTGTACAAACTTAAAAATAAAGTTTCAGGAGATAAAATAGTAATCTACCTAGAAATATAAATGTAAGATAATTGAAAATGAAAAACAAGTAAACTGAAGTTGAACTCTAGGTCTTTTGCTGGCTGTGTGACCTTAAATTGTCAGAATTATATCTCTTTGAGTAAATAGGCAGATTTCCCAAGCAATATTCATTATTTCTGCATGTGGGACGAAGTTATATCAAACTCCTGGCAGATCTCTGATGGCTATGGCAGATGACCTTTCTAAATTGAATAGAACACTGGAATTTTCAATTCAAAGTTAAATGCATTTACCCTTCTATATTTTCCCTCATTTAAAAATATTACTTTTTATATATTCACCTTGAAATTACAGTTATGCATGATTGTTTTTCAAAGATAAAATGTTTCAGCAACAATCCTTTTACCAGTGTCCACTTCGCTTCACAATTCTCCCCACATACTATTATATCCTACCCTCCATATTGCTTCTATACGAGGCACATACATATTTTTCACTGTAGCTTACAGTACCTGTACTGTTAGAATTTAATTCATAACATTTTCCACCTTTCAGCATGACCAAATCTTCTTAGCTGAACACTTTCCACCACAGAAGACATTTTCTATCTACCCACCCTCCCTCTATACCCCTGCACTTTCATGGTGCCTATTTCCAACTGAACATCTGTTCTTAGATACTTTGTTATATTGTTTATGGGTATTCATTGCATTTATCTTTATTGATTCATTGAAACCCTCCTACATTATATTCAATTTTTAAATCTGGGGAAAATAAAGGTACTTTCAGATTTGTTAAATAGCTTCCATTATGTTATAACCAAAACAACAATTATTGTACATCCCAACATAAAACAAAATATTGTATTCTACATTTATAATAATTTTTACCTATCAGGATAGCAAAGATGACTCATTTTTTTCAAATTTATATTATACTCCAAATGCACTATTTTATTTAAGACACAATTAGTTGGCCTATTAAAATAATGAGAATGCACTGCTTTCCCTATTACAAAAATTCCCATTTTCATTCCCATTGTATTCCCAAATTACAAAAATTTATTCATGATGGAATCATGCAATTCCCTTCAATAGGATGAATATGGAATATATGTTAAATTAAGTAAGCCAGAACAAGAAAGATAAATACAGAATAATAGCACTTGAATGTGGTATTTAGGATAATTGCATGAAGAAATTCAATGACTTAAAAGGGGTTTTTGAGAACATCTAAGGAGAATATAGTGAGGAGAAGGAAAGAAATGTAGTGGGGAGAAAGTCATATTTGAGCAGAGGGATGGAGACAGAGACGGGGGTATGGGATCAGGTGCATTAGTGGTAACTGTTAAGAAAGACCAGAATTTTGGGCCAAAGTGGTAGCGCAGCAGTAGGGCATTTGCTTGGTAAGCAGCTGACCTAGGACAGACCGCAGTTCAATTACCCCAGCATCCCATATGGTCCCCCAAGCCAGAAGCGATTTCTGAGCCTCACAGGGTGTGGCCCAAAGAACCAAAAAAAAAAAAAAAAAAGAGGCCAGAACTAAATATCTAAGCCGGTTTCAACAACAATGAAATTATGAGACCCAAACTTTAACAACCACATTTGAAATGGTGCCTGCTATGTTTGCAGGTTAGAGCAATAGGTTGTGGCACAGGATAAATTTTGGGAATATTGATGGAGGAAGGTTGACACTGATGGTGGGATTGATCCTGAAATACTGTATATCTAAATCTCAACTATAAATAACTTTGTAAATCACAATAGTTTAAATTTTAAAAAAGACTTATTTGCAAAAACAGGAACTTCAAATTACAAATTTGTTGCATTTTAACATTTTCATTTGTTCACTACATTTAATTTCTAATAACATTATTATTTGTACATACATGCATAGATCTATCTCTGAAGTCTGATAACCTGACAAACACTGCTTCATTATTTTCTTTTTATATTATTATTATTATTATTATTATTATTATTATTATTATTATTATTACTATTATTTTCTTTTTGGTTTGGGGGCCATAGCTGATGGTGCTCAGGGGACTATATGGGATATGAGTGATCAAACCACGGTCAGCCACATAAAAGGCAAGAGCCCTAATTGCTTTGCTATCGTTTTGGGCTGGAGTGACAGTACAGTGGGTAGGGTCTTTGCCTTGCACAAGGCCCACTAGGATTTGAACTCTGACATCCCATATGTCCCTCCAGTCTGGCTGGAGTAATTTCTGAGTGCAGATCTAGGGAGTAACCCTCGAATGCTTTCCGGGTGTGATCCAAAAACAAAAATCTTATTTATAAGTATTTAATAAAGACACCATTATTCTTATTTATTCCACATTGCATAATTGTATTTTCTATATTATTGCCTTGCTAGTAACAATGTTTTTTCTTACCATTCAGTCTCTATGTATATTGGCTCTCAGTTGCTATAAAATGTATGCGATTTAAACCTTGCTTTCTTTTAACAGTTCTTCAGGGATCTTGGTGGAAAGCAGAGTTTTATACATTTTAACTAAAATGTGAATGATGAGTTTATTATATAGACAAGAGAGTTGATGGAGTTATAGAAGTATAGGAAATGTGTTTTCTTCCTAAAATTTTAATTTACTGTTATTTCTGTAAGATGTCCAGAGAACTTACTAACATTCATATCAGGCTACGAAGACTTGTTTTTCATAAAGAATATAAATTGTCCCAGAGAAAGCTTTGAGAATGCACAACTAACTGGTAAGGAAAAATACAGAAAATGTGTTTCTTCTTTATTTTCATGAACGTATCATTATGCATGAGCCAATCTTTCACAGTGTCTTTGCTTTTTATTTCTCTATCTTCCAGCCTCTATTTTATCAACTAAAGAGATACTTCTTCCCAGCTGAGTCTTTAGTACATAATTCTTATTTCACATTTCTCTATACTAACAACCTGGTAAAGTTTTTCTTATATTTTTAACATAACAATTTTTAAGACAAATATTTTATTTCATAATACATTATTTCAGAGTGCTTCTATTAATATAAGTATTTAACAGATATATTTTAACAAATGTAGTTGTCATTTTATTTTATATATATTATTATATGAAAATTGTATAGTGAAATTTAAAACATGATCATGTTAACTGTAGTTGTCATTTTAATAAACATTTGACCCATCTACAAAATATCTAGATTTGACTGATATTTGTGTATATATTTTTATTTGTGTATATATTTTATTTTTCCTCATGGGTATTTTATATTTAGTGAACTTACTTCTTTGAATGTGGACTTGTTACTCTGATAGTTACAGTCATTTTTTTTTATCAGCTTGAGAATAATTTCTATTTTTAAAATATTTTACTAATATTTTATAATTATCTAAATATATGAGAAGTGAATGTACTTAGCTTCAAATTTAAGTCATCAACTAGGTTTTCCTGATAGTCATGCTGTCCATCATTTCAGAAGCAATATAATAGAACACATTATGAACGCTAATTTATAGAATCTGATGTACCCAAAACATGAATGATAGTCATCACAGAAACCCACTGCATTATTCCTGAAACACCAATTTTGTGATTGGTTCTGAGTCTACCTAGTTTGTTTTATACTTTTAGGAAAACGAATCAATTACTTTATCATTGAGACACTTTGCACTCGAAAACATACTTACAAAACTACAACACTTTCAAAATCACAACCACTTTTGAAATTGAGAATTTATTGTGTGGCAAGAGCTGAGTAATTCTTTAAAGTCTATTATTTCTTCAAACTCAGAGAAGTTTAATAAAAAAAAAAACAGTTTTTCAGTGCCATCTGTTCAATACACATGTTCTGTAGAAATTTAAATATCTGGATTTCTGTAACAATTGAGACACATTGCATTCTTTTATATTCCCTGGAAAATTTGTGTTTGCATAATGGCTGATGATTTCTCAACGATTTTAAAATAATACATACAATCTGAACAAAACTTACTTTCATAAAGTAAAAAGGAAAATAACATTTATATTGGTTCTCATTTTATGAAAACTAGATTATTATTATGAATCAGTTTTTCTAGAACATGCTCGCACCTTATAAAATGCCTATATTTAAAGAAATTATTCACTAAACTTTTTTTAACATTTATAAAATGAAGTTGATACTATGACATTATTAATCTTATTCTGAGATTAAATGCAAGTTTACTCATTTACTGTGAGTCTATGTTTATGATATTTACCTAGTATTATAGATAATATTATTAACATTTTTACACCATTGCATGTTTTTCATATGTTTGTAAACATACCAGTTTTCATCAACAAGGAAAAATACACATTTAGGATCTTCAATAAATATGGTAACAATTATATGTTTACATGTATAAATGTGTTAAAAAATTATAATCAACAATTTTTCTTATGCAAATAGCATTAATGAATTTGTGTTTCATATTTACTTAATTCTCATCATTAATTACAATTAATGTTTGTGGCTTTGATGTATGCTGTCAATTTTCCTCAACACCACCATCATAACAGTCTTTGTTTCATTGCTTGGCTTCCTTCTCATATCATCTATTCTCTCTTCCCACTGCTTGGTAATATCAGTTTTGTAATAAAAAACTGAAGTTTTTTTTTTAATAAAATGATGTTCTCTATTCTTATTTTTAGTTTTTCTATGTCTCACAACTCAGTGTGGTCATTCAGTATTTGTATTTCTTCTGACATTTCTCTTAAAATGATTTATATCACATTAAGTTGACCACTAAAATTCCAATTCCATCCAAATTTTAGTAAATTGCAAGATTTTATATATATATATCTTATACAAATATATGTCTTATATAAAATATATATAGATATTGATATCCTCCATTTCTTGGCAATAGAATAAGTGGAAGAATGCTCTTTATAAAATTTTGTTTACGTAAATAAATTGCATCACATGATTTACATAGTTGATCATAATATATTGTTTCCAGATAGGTGAAAAAAATTACTGAAGCAAAAGCGAAGATAACATTATGAATAAAAGAAAAACTAGCTAGCTCATTTGTGAAAATTATTGTATCACGTAAGAAGTCTTTAATAAAATGGAAGTTTTAGTAAGCTTTAGCTGTTATATGTCAATTTTGTTAAATTGAGGTGTTTGTTTTGGAATGATAGCATCAAACAAATGAAGTTTTCCGAAATTAAAATCTACGATACTTTCAATTAGGGGCATGTACTTTCAGTTCAATTAGGAACATATACTCAGTTGCTGGGCCTTCTGGAAGAAGGCAGTGTTTGAAAATGGCAAGCGCATTTGTAGGTGTGGTGATATTTGCCAACAACAGGCATGTCTGAAGTGTGATCAGATAAGGTGTCCCTACAGGGAGAATGATCTTAAGCTGTTTTGCGAACTCTTAAATAGCATATTTGTAATGGATATTTTATTTTAATTTGCTATTGAAATTGGTATATTTATATGTCTTGTGAAACATCTTAAATATTTAGACTGTTTCAGAAAAAAACAATATGTATTTTAAAACTAGATTTTAATCTTCTAATTCTGCACAATGTTTTAGATTTACTTATCTCTGTTCACCAGCGTCGGGCATCACAAAATGTCACTATCACAATACTCACATTACCACACAATATGGATTGTCTATTAATTTAATTGTGCTTCAACAACCATGACCTCTAGTTCCAGAGGTCTGTCTGAGAGAATTACAACGGAATGGGTCTTCTGGAAACATAAGGAAAGACGCTATCTCAGGCACCACCCTCGTTTGCGCAAAGACCAAGACCACCAACCACAGAAGAAGGATTAAAATGACACTGAGGAACAGAATTTCTAGAACCACAAAGAAAGACTTCATCATAAGTTCCAATCCCTGACCTGTGCAGACACCGAGATCTCTAGATACAGAGGTCTGATTTTATCACCCAGGACGGAGCAGAAGTCTTCCATACACCACAAAAGCACCAAGGGGAGAGTAAATGAACCTGACAGGAGTCTATAGTTAATCCCATGACAATATACCCTGTATCTCTTAGGCCAAGGGAATTCCTTCCCGAATGACACAATTATTTATTGTGCCTGTGCAGGAGGGAAGAAAAAAAAAAAAAAAAGGCAAAAAAGCACAAAACAATTTTCTTTTTTAGTTATTTATCTAGTTTTGTCAATTTCTTTGTTTTGGTGTGGTTATTGAAGTTGTTGTCTCCATTTATATTTGTTTTTTTTTTCTTCTTTTCTTCTTTCATGTGCTCTGCCATGTTTTTTTTATCTCAAGACCATGGCCTTTATGTGGTGCTTATCTTTATTGTTGGAGTGTTCACTGGATGTTTTATATGACACTTCTTTTTGTACTGTTGTGGTGTTTCACCCTCCTTTTTACCCTTCGTCTCTCAAACCTAGGATGAGAGCCTCCAGAAGGACTGTGCCCATTTTTGGCGTATTTGACCCCCCCCCCCCAGTTTAGTACCTTTCTCTTCTTCAAACAAAGCCACAGAACTTGAACTATCTAGTCCCGCTTCCCAATTAGAGAGAGAAATAAGGGAGGTACCAAGACCAAACAGGTGTAGGACCTGTAAGTAGTAAACTAGGAACAGAGGGGACCACTTATTCTAGCAGCCCCGGGGGTGAGGGAGGAGGATATGGGAGGTAAGATGGGAGCGGAGGTGGAGGGAGGACAATTCAGTGATGGGAACTCCCCTGTTTTTATGTTAATATGTACCTACAATATTATTGCCAATGATATGTAAGCCACTATGATTAAAATAAATATATTAAAAATTTAATTGTGCTTACATCAGATCTTTAGTGACTCTCAAAGATTAGAATCATATTTAAGAGGCAAGTATTCATCAGCTGCATTTAGATATCAACACATATATACCATCCATGTCAGACATGACACTAGGAAAAGTCAGATAGATAAAAAGATACTTAATTATAATCCACAATTACATTTTATCAATAAAGGATGTTTTTGAAGAAAAACACATTTTTCAAGGAGCCACATTAAGAGATGTATGTGTTGTTTCCATCTGAGGGCTTAGAGTGCTCATCCATGAAGGTCTTCAGTGTCCATATGGTGCTGAGTATAGAACTGAAACTCCTGCAAAAAATAAATGCACTCACCTCTTTAAGTTCTTTCCTCTGCCCTATAAAATTTTTGAAAATTTTAAACGTCATTTTATGGTGAAGAATAAAATTGAAATTTCAATAGTCAAATTAATGTGTTATCTTTAATATATATACATATATACATATTTTAATAAGACATACCTGAAGGTATCTTATAATGCTTATATAGCATTATCAATTAAATAAAAAATAATAAAATTGATATAAAGTTAAATGATCCAGAAACATATACATCATTACTTTAAAATTATGTTAGTTATCATTTTTACTTACCAAATTAGGGTAGTAATAGAAAAATTATTGTATAATAGCTAGTGAAACATTTGATGGTTTACATTTAAAATCAACATTTAATTTTTAATAAAACAAGCAGAAGAGTAGAAAGATAAGTAGAAATAGCTATGCATTAAATCAAAACAACTATGAGGTACCACCTCACACCCCAGAGATTGGCACACATCACAAAGAATGAGAACAAGCAGTGTTGGCGGGGATGTGGAGAGAAAGGAACTCTTATCCACTGCTGGTGGGAATGACGACTAGTTCAACCTTTATGGAAAGCAATATGGAGATTCCTCCCAAAACTGTAAATCGAGCTCCCATACGATCCAGCTATACCACTCCTAGGAATATGCCCTAGGAACACAAAAATACAATACAAAAATCCCTTCCTTACACCTATATTCATTGCAGCACTATTTACCATAGCAAGACTCTGGAAACAGCTAAGATACCCTTCAACAGATGAATGGCTAAAGAAACTGTGGTACATATACACAATGGAATATTATGCAGCTGTCAGGAGAGATGAAGTCATGAAATTTTCCTATAAATGGATGTACATGGAATCTATTATGCTGAGTGAAATAATTCAGAAAGAGAGAGAGAGAAAGACGCAGAATGGTCTCACTCATCTATGGGTTTTAAGAAAAATTAAAGACATTTTTGCAATAATAATTTTCAGGCACAAAAGAGAAAAAAGCTGGAAGTTACAGCTCACCTCATGAAGCTCACCGCAAACAGGGATGAGTTTAGTTAGAGAAATAATTATGTTTTGAACTATCCTAATAATGAGAATGTACGAGGGAAATAGAAAGCCTGTCTAGAGTACAGGCAGGGGTTGGGTGGAGAGGAGGGATATTTGAGACATTGGTGATGGGAATGTTGCACTGGTGATGGGTGGTGTTCTTTTCATGACTGAAACCCAAATACAATCATGTATGTAATAAAATTTGTTAAATAAAAAAAAGAAATAGCTATGCATTGACTTTATGTGTGAAACTAATAATTTAACATTTCTGAGCTTTTTATAGTAAAATATTTTGACCTTTCAATTTTATTTACAATTCTACATATTATTTACTTTTATTTAATTTAAAGTTTTTGAGTCAAAACTCTGGTGATCAGGGCAGACTCATGACTCTTTGCTAGGGGGTCATGTCAGGCCATCTTCTGGGTACATTTCAGTGTCAAATATTAACCTAAGGCTTCTCATATGCAAAGCATTATTCAGTCAATTAAATCATATTTGCCTTTCCTCTATATATTATCTACAAATAAAAGTCTTATATTTATATGTGGTTTAATATCAGTCTTTTATTTTTAATCATTAATAATTATTATACGTTATATATACACACATACATATATAATATACATAGAAGTATACACATGGCAATGCTCAGCACTTATTCATGGCTCTATATTCAGGGATCACACTTGCAAACTCAGGAAACATATAAGTACCAAAGATTAAACCAATGTCACCTGCAACTAATGAAAGTGCCCTACGTGCTACACTCTCAGTCCAGCCTAAATCAAAGTAATTTATAGAGTTAATTGGGAAGATTTTAGATATGTTTTCCACTTTATCTCCACATAAAGATTTCATACTTTGGCTCCTATGGAATTATGAGAAAACTTTAGTAATGTCTACAACTTTTCAGGGTATTATATAAATAAAGAAAAAGAAACCTTTTACAATTCTTACGACAAACTGCTGTTTATGCATTACCAATCTTGATTTTCAAATGACTACCAAAAGAAAATTATGTTTTTTTACAATTTAATTATGAAGAGAACCTTAAAAATAAACACTGTTGGGAGCTGATGCAATCATAGTTCTGGAAAACCTGGTGGTTGCTGCCATATTATCAGGATAACTGACAAGTGAGCTGTGCTAAATTTTCTGCTATGGTATAAGCCACTCCTTTTGCTGGCAACTTCACTTTAATAACCAAACTCATAGCTTTCTAGAACTCAGAATATGTGTGGTTAATTAGCCCAGGATTAACCAACAGCCTCTTAAAATAGTAGCCTACTTAACTTGCTGTCAACTATTGGTTACAGACTCTCATTAGAGTTATCTGGCCACTAACATTTGCTTTTTAATAGTGATTTTGTCTTATCTGTGCACATATGACTTGATTTCTCATGATCCCATAAAGACTTAAAGCCTGACCAACAGACATATTGTGGAAACTCAAAAACAAATAGATACAATTACCCAGAGACAATACAGTTACCCAGAGAAAATAGAGATGAGGACTAGAAGGACCAGGCCATGATATGAAGCTTACCACAGAGAGTGGTGAGTGCAATTATAGAAATAACTATACTAACAATTATGACAATGGTAATGAGTGACAGAAGTATAATGTCTGTCTCAAATATAGCCAGGGGGTAGGAGAGGAGGGAAATGATGGGCATTGGTGGCGGGAATGTTGTACTGTTGAAGGGTGTTGTTATTTTTATCACTAAAACCCAACAACAAATATTTTTTTAATAATGTTGCTTAAATAAAGATATTATTTAAACAAACAAGCAAAAACAAAACAAAACAAAAAACATAACAAAACATAAAATATACGTTATGCCAGAAAGTTAGTTAACAAACTGAGGAGAAATAACAGGGTGAGTAGATTGCCTAAGCTCCCAGAAATGCTGTTAGTTGGGCCCTGAAGAAGCTGGAAGCTTGAAGGCTAAAGGTCACTTTGAACTTGCCCAGAAGTTTCCAGTTACAAACTAGACTATGAACTCACTCTGAAATTTGTTCTGCTACTGGTTGGCCACAGAATGGGTGGAACAAACTACTTAAATGATTTTCTTAAGCTGTCCTAATGTTGTCAAACAAAATGTGGAGAGAAAGGAACTCTTATTCACTGCTGGTGGGAATGCTGTCTAGTCCAGCTTTTATGGAAAACAATATGGAGATTCCTCTAAAACTGGAAATTGAACTCTCATATAATCCAGCTATTCCACTCCTAGGGATATACCCTAGGAACACAAAAATACAATACAAAAATCCCTTTCTCACACCTATGTTCACTGCAGCACTATTTACAATAACCGACTCTGGAAACAACCAACATGCCCTTCAACAGATGCATGGCTGAAGAAACTGTGGTACATATACACAATGGAATATTATGCAGCTGTAAGGAAAGATGAAGTCATGAAATTTTTTATACATGGATATACATGGAATCTATTATGCTGAGTGAAGTAAGTTAGAGGGAGAGAGACACTGAATAGTCTCACTCATCTATGGGTTTTGAGAAAGATTAAAGACATTACTGTAATATTGCCCAGAGACAATAGAGTTAAGGACTGGAAGGGTCGGAAGGACTGACTCACAATTGGAAGCTCACCACAAAGAGTGGTGAATGCTGTTAAGGAAATAACTGCACTAACAGCTAGCATGACAATGTTAAAGAATGAGAGAAGCAGATTGCCTGTCACAAATACAGGCAGGGGGGGAGCATTGGTGATTTGAATGTTGCACTGGTAAAGGGGAGTATTCTGTTTATGACTGACACCCAACTACAAACTTGCCTGCAATCATGGTGCTTAAATAAAGATTTATATATTTAAAAAATGAAAATAAGATTATGGATAATAATAGTCTTTTAAAAAACAGGAATTCAAAATATTTTTTCTTCTGAAAGAAAAAGTGATGACAAATTTCTGAAACAAGGTTCTGCTTAGTAGGCTGTCAAAGTTTAATTCACAACTTAATATATCATCATTAAAAGTAGCTTAAAGTGAACAAAATTTTGTTTATTATTAATCATAGTGTCATATAGAATATAATTGTCTATGTCTATCTGCGATAAATCTAGCTGTGAAAAACCCCTAAAATATATTAAGTGGTAAAATCAAATTTATTTCAAAACTAATAATCTCTTATTGAATGGAGGAGTTTAGGAAAAATCCTTTTTAGAATACATTTGGGGAAACAGTTCCAACACAGTTCTCAGATTAAATAAGATTTGGATGGTTAAAATCCTTTTTTGTCTAATTTGAAATCATGAGCTTTGTGATAGATTTGAGCAAACAAAGTTAAATGCATCTTTGAAAAATGATACCATCCTGGGAACTCTGGTGTTAATTGGACTATATGTGTACCTTTTTAGCTTTTTGGAATCCTCAAATTGAGTACAAAAAAGGCAAAAAATAAAAATTTAAGAAATCTATAGACAGTATAACTTTTCAGATGGGTCTGAGGTAACATAATCTGCTATCGGTAGAAACATAATCACTAGCGTAATTTTAGACTAAATCTAAAAGCGTTGAAGGAAATAAATAATATATATTATTAAAATATGTAAATAATTATATAATATTACAGAAATAAAAAAGTCATAAAATACTTCAGAGTTTTGTTTTTTTTGTTTGTTTTATCTAAAGCACTGAAGGGTAGGCTAATAAGGGTACTAAATTCTTGGCTACATAAAAGGAAAATCTTTTCTTATTTCCTTGTTTATTATACTACATATAGTATTGTGGAGAATGATTTACATCAGTTTCTCAGTAATCTCATTTACTAATTCCTAAACTCTCTGGACAAACATTTAACATGTCAGTAATCTCTGTTTCCAGATATACTTATTTAAGAACATATAGATTGGTGAAGTGGCAAATACCAAATTAGGATAATTGGAAATCTATACTGAAATACAAGAAATTCTTGTGTTGAATGAACTCCTTACAAATAGGCCAACAAGATGAAATTGTTTAACATATTAATGGACAACTTCAGTCAAAATCTAGCACCCTTTCAAATTAAAGGAAGCAAATAATACCAATGCCTGAGGTAGCCAAGCTTATGCAAAATTACCAACAAATGTTAGTTAAAAGAATATGAAAATATATTGTTAAATACACTTTGATATTAAAAATATCTTGAGGATTTTGTTAAAGTAAAACAAATTTACAAGTTTCTTATAATATAGAACTATAAACTCATAAAAATTGTCATTAAAATAAAACTTAAACAGTAAAAGCCATGTTTATATTAAAATACTTTAAATATTAACACATTAGAAATATTTTAGCTTGATAGAACAATGAACATTTCTCAGGCTTATAGCTCCTCTACCAAGTATTTCTAAGAAGAAAATCCAAGTATATGTCTAATTAAAATAATTATTTCACTCAAATGAGAAATAAATTTTTATAATTAACTATTTGCTTATATTACAGAAAATACTGAGTCAACATTTTATTGATGGCTAAACTAAATATACTTTTAATATTAAAAGGCAACTAATTTTTAGTGATTTTGATTAATTTTTGCTTTCTTTTTAACATATATTTTTGATATTCGATTATATTTGGAGAGTGTGTCGTTAAACAAACTAAAGTGAGTATATCAACTAGTGTAATTGGTTTTTATCACATGGTTTTTATACATGATAATATTTTAGAATTCAACAGTGAACTTTTTGAATATCTTTTCCAGAGGACACTCATACACTTTTTTTCCTCACATCACCAGAATCTGCTAAATAATATCTTTCGTACAGAGTACTAGTCCTCCTAATCAATGTCTTTTCATTGTCATCTATGTTTGGAAGATTAGAATGAGAAAATACTTTTTATAATTTTTTTTTTGGGTTTTCGTTTGGTTGTTTTTTTGGGGCCACACATTGCAGCACTCAGGGGTTACTTCTAGCTCTGTGCTCAGATATCACTCCTGGCAGACTTGGGAAATATATAAATGCCAGGGATTGAACCCATGCCTGTCCAGGCTAGTTGTGTGCAAGGCAAAGACTCTACCAAATATCTTCAGAAGAGATCCTTAAACATTTCTGAGGTTACCTCTTCTCTCCCCTCCCATTAAAAAGCCCATCGAAGAAAAGTTTTCCTAACATCTTGATTTATTTACTGAATCAAAGGTGTACTTGGAATGAGAAAGAAACATTTTTGCTATTAATATAAAAACCATTAATAAGAAAGATATCTGGGAGCAATATCAATGTTCAGAATCTTGGAAGGTACTAATAATTTTTGACAAGGTATGCCTGGAACCCAGAGTCTGTCTTATGCCAATAAACTTCTGGGGTGAGGTCTTTTTGTAATCAGGTCAAGGAATTTTTTCCCATTTTCTCCATTTTTCTGGACCTATGCAAACATTGGCGATTGCCACTATCACACCTTTACTATATTTTTTTACTCTTATCCTTTAAGGAAAAAAATACAACTTACTGAACTTAAAAACAAATTACTGTAGTAGAATGCCTGTCTCTAATACAGGCAGGGGATGGGAAGGGGGAGGGGAGTAATGTTGCACAGGTGAAGGGGGGTGTTCTGGTTATGACTGTAACCCAAATATGATCATGTTACTTAAATAAAAATATATTTAATAAAAAAGAAAGATATTTGGGAGCAATATCAATATTCAGAGTCTTGGAAGGTACTAATCGTTTTTGACAAGGTATTTTTCCTGTATTTCAATGATAGAAGGAAGTTATTTGATATATCTGTAGCTGACGTGTTTTTTTTTTTTTGTTTGTTTTGTTTTTTGGTTTTTGGGCCACACCCGTTTGACGCTCAGGGGTTACTCCTGGCTATGCGCTCAGAAATCGCCCCTGGCTTGGGGGGACCATATGGGACACCCGGAGACCGCGGTCGCAGATCTTTCCTTGGCTAGAGCTTGCAAGGCAGACACCTTACCTCTAGTGCCACCTTCCTGGCCCCGTGCTGATGTCTTCTGTAGTCTGTAATACTACTATACAATCTTAAAATCCTTAACGACATATAATCCCATTAGAAGACAGCGCCATTATGATTATTTTATTTTTAGTCATCAAATAAGATAATTTGATTCATGTTGAAAACAAGCACTAGCTAGTAATTTTTTTTTGTTTTTACTGTCATGTCTATAAACCTGTCCTACACTTTCAGCAGTCTTTGAATACCCTGCCTAAGAATGGAAGGAGGAGTAGAGAGATAGAGTAAAGGAGGGTTGGGAGAATGTGGTGCAAATTCTACTCATGTGAACTCTGCCCGAAGAGGAGTTGGCCACTAAGCAGAACAGGCAGTGGTGGCAAAAACTCATTTGCAGTGAGCTGCAAATGTCTTTGAAGGCTGCATGTGGTCCGAAGACTTTAGTTTGAGGACCCCTACTAGGGCCAAGAATGTTTTAGGCAACTTCCATTTAAAGCAATTTATTCCTTTATCTAGTTATTCTAAATACTACATATAAGTGATATCATCCTTTATCACTCCTATTTTGGCTTACTTCATTTAATATTATATCTTTTAATTCAATCCATTTTATAGCAAATTACATAATTGAATCATTCCTTGTAGCTATGTAGTATTCCATTGTATACATGTATCACATATTCATATTACATTTATTTTTTGTTGGACATCTAGGTTAATTTTAACTCAGCTATTGTACTTAGTGTTGCAATGAAAGTATATTTGTGCATATGGTGTGTATATGTCCTTTTAAATGAATGCTATTTTTTCTAGGAAAGATATACTCAAATGTAGTATTGCTTGATTATATAGCATCTCATTTCTGAATTTATAGAAAACTTTCCATACTTTTTTCCACAGAGGTTGAACCATTCAACATTCCCACTGCTAGTGTATAAGAATTCCTTTAATACCACATCCCAGCTAACACATTGTTTCCAGTATTTTTGATATGTGTCATTATCACTGGTATATGATATCTTATTTTCATCTTGTTTAGATATCCCTAATATTAAGAGGTGATGAGAATTTTATCATGTCCTGTTGGCCATCTACTGATCTTGTTCAGAAAGCAATCTGGTTATTTCCTTTTTCCATTTTTTGGCGAGGAATTTTACATTTTGGGGGCATTTATCTTTCTAAGTACTTTATATACACATTTACCTGATTGTTGATTGCAAATATATTTCCAGCTCAGTCAACTGTATTTTACTATTAGTCATTTTTCTTTTTACATACAGTAACTTAGTGTGTCCTATTTGTTTAGTTTTGATTCTGTAGCCTTTGCGATTAGCAGAATATTTGAAGACTGCTTTAAGGTCTATGCCTTGAACGTTCTTCCTATATTTTTTCAAAGTACTTTAGAGATTCAAATATGATCTCAATTTTTTCTGATTCGCTTGAGGTTTTTTTGTAAGTCATGAGATATGAATCCAGCATTAATTTCTTTTACATTATTATACAATTGTCCCAACACCATTTGACAAAGAGTTTGTCTTTATTCATTTCGTGTTTACAAGAACTTTTTCAAGTTACTTGTCTATGTTCTTGGTTATATAGTCACTTGGGTGTTCTATTCTGACCTCTATTAGTCAAAAAGTTTGTCCTTATTCCAGTGCTGTTTTGATACAATAATATATTTCATTTTAGAGGTTTTCCCCACTTCCCATTATATCTATATTAAAAATTTCAAGTTGAGTTTAAAACAATAAGTGATTCTGATAATGTTACCTGAATTTAAATCACTTACCTCAAAAGGCATCTTCTTCTGTTTCATATCTGAGGTTGCGACCTCACAAACCTTACTAAACTTTTAATCTCTGGCGTATAATCTTTCTTTTTCTCTTCTTTAGATCTTATCATACTTCTATAGTGACATCTTCACTTCTAAAATTAACCTGACTCAACTCATCATTCAAATATCTGCTTTGACATAAGTTTTTGTGCTACATGCTAACCTTTGCCTGACACCATAATTCTGAAACAGATGTTATGCTTATGAATTCTCATCAAAACACATTTCTAAAATCATACTATTGTGTAATTGCCGCTTAATTTTCTGTACTTTTTTGGAGAGTAAATCAGCTTGTACACTGTGTCCCCAAGCAGCACCACAATGCCTAGCCCATTAGGGAGGAAAAACCAATAAATAGGTGATTAAATGTAAGAGGTAAATTTTATATTTATAAATTTTTATGTATAAAAATTTAAACATTTGTGTCCCATATTTAGTTATAATAAATACCAGTAGAATTGATTGTTGTCAATTGATTAATTATTTCCTAAATGAATCACAGGCCTTTTTAGTAGTTAATGTTAATTCCAGGTTCAAACATTATTTAAAAACAAATAAGTCAAAATTATTATAGCAAAATGCACAAGTGTAATGATACTGGAGGTAAGTTTATAAACTTTATTTGTACAAAGAGCACAGGTGGATGCATTTGGCTTAAAATGCATAGCACAAATAAGGCACAGATAGTTTCACTTTATAGAGCTAAGTAAACGTGGACAATTAGAGGGTACATCTCTATAAATACCAGGCTAAAATAAAAGTAACTATTGAAACAAAAGTTGAATTGTGTTTCACAATGTGTTTTTTATCACTCACAAATAATTTGTTTGAAAATATGATCCTGAAAATTATAGGAAAAAATAAAGCAAGAAAAGAATATTTTATTACCATCAAGATGAATTGTGGTCATAGTTACTTGATCTCAGAGGATCCAGAAATCAGATGGAATATTTATTTACTCTCTTTTCTCCTTTCTTTCATATTCATTCTCTAAGTATCATCACTTCATAGTAGATGTTTCTTTGCATATAAAATATTAATTTTTAATATTAATATTATTTATTATTTTAAGTAATGTGTTCTTTTAAAATGAAGAAGGTATCTAACAATTATGAATAGCATTCAGCAGAGAAAATGTTAATAATAACGTAATTACTTATCAGTGTTGCAGTAATGCATTTTAAAATAAAAACAGGGTTCTATAAAAATAAAACACAGTAGGAAATATAAACTATAGCTGGAGCTATAGCACAGTGGTAGGGTGTTTGCCTTGCATGCAGCTGACCCAGAACTGACCTGGGTTTAATCTCTGGCATTCCATATTATCCCCATGCCAGGAGCAATTTCTGAGCTTATAGTCAGGAATAACCTCTGAGTGTCACCAGGTGTGGCCCAAAAACAAAACAAAAAATAGAAATATTAACTGACAGTTAAAATATAAAGCTTAATTTTTAAGTTCATTAAACAGAAACATTGGAATAATTTTTAGTTACTAGGAACAACATATTCATAAAATCCACTGCAACTTGGATGGAACTAAAGATATGTCAAGTGAATGAAGCCAAAAGAAGGAAAACATGGGATGGTCTCATTTATCTCTGATATGTAGTATAACTGAACAAAAAAATGCAAAGTATGAAGAAGGGAAAACTTTATTAGCTTTGACCCTAGAATATAGGAATTAGGAAAGAGATGGAGAAATATTAAGGGTAAGGACTGGCAAGAAGCAGATGGGCAGTAATGGTGAGCAGAGGTCAAAAGACTCAGGTATGTTGGTGTATAGGGAAATGAGATAGCTCTATATTCAAACTACAGACCAACAGCACTGAAAGTTTATGAACTCAAACCACAACAGTGAAACTTAAAAATATGCCTGTCAAAGAGTCTGGCTAAGGTTAAGTTTAACTATGGGAGGAAACCTAGGCACATTAGTGGAAGAAAGTTGACATTGATACTGGAGCAAATTATGCTTGAAGCTCAGCTATGAATAACTTTGTAAGTCACACTGTCTTAATAAAATTTTTAGCAAATTTTTAAATTCGATTTTATAATCGAATTATAATTTTATTATTTTTCAAATTAATTAATAAATTTTTAGTAAAATTTAAATTCTATTTTATAATTTAATTATAATTTAATTCCATTTTATAAGAGAAGATATGTTTGACCAATAAAGCAAATAAACAATTAATGAGCAATCTATACAATCCTGAAAACAAAGCACACAGTCTAAAAGTACAGTAATAAATCCACAAATGTTATATTTTTAAAAACAAAGTACATTGAAAAGATTATTAAAAGAAAAATATAAGTCAAACTATTTTTATAAATAATAGTTTTATTAAAATTTTAATATGTAGGGGCCAGAGCCGTGGTGCAGAGAGCGGTACAGTATCTGTCTTGCTGGCGCTAGCCTTGGACAGACTGTGGTTCAATCTCCCTGCATCCTATTTGGTCCCCCAAGCCAGGAGCTATTTCTGAGTGTATAACAAAGAGTAACCCCTGAGTGTCATCAAGTGTGGCCTAAAAAAATGAACAAAAAAAATTTTATATGTAGTATAAAAGAAAAATATGTTTGAAGGAAAAAGGAAGAGTTTAAAATATGTTCAAGTATCCATATAAATATAAGCATTTGTTATAATTTAATACTTCTTTTCCAGTTCAATTTAAAGAAGGTGGAAAATACTTTCTCATATATTTATATCTTGGTGGAGGAAAGATTGCACTGGTGAAGAGGGGAGTTCTTTTAAATAAATGAAACCCAACTACAAACATGTTTGTAATCATGATGTTTAAATGAAGATATTATGTACAAAATGATAAACTTTAAATGGGCTTGTTATATTGAGGGTAAAGGGCAAAAACATGCAAATCACAGGGGTGCAAACCATGAAAACCTTAAAAGTAAAATGTTCACAAGTCAAACTATTTTATTATTTATTTCTATGATATAATATTAATTTATAAATTAAAAAATAATTCATAAATATTTAATAATATGTTCTTTAATCAAATACAGTAATCTGGCACTGGAACTTCTTATAATTCTTATAATTGTCAAAAGTTAGTCGAAGGGATAATGATAAGTGAATCTTAACACCACATGGTACTGAGCAGAGGGTACCTTGTAGCTCCCTAAACACCATCGGAATGAGCCTGGTAATTCATGGCATTGCTGGACTAAGTAGTGCTACATATTTAGATCCTACATTAGATTGCCTGCCACCTGTCTTTGAAAATCACTATGAGTGACCCTTGATATCCTGAGAGTTAATGGCAGTGACAGTAGGAATCTACTTTCCACCCTCAAAGAATGTGCTTGGATTTTTAGAAATAATTCGTTTATTCACATTTTAGATATATTTAATTAATTTTAGACATGACCAATATAAATATTAATTTTATTACATAAATTGGACACATAAATCTGTTGTCAGAATCTCAGGGAAAACATTTAAAATTGAAATTTCTACATAAAATTCACCTTACTAATATTCCAAACAGCATATTTGGAGGTCATGTTTGTATGTTTGTGTTTATGTGTTCATTTTGTATTTAGGGATATATTTTACATGTGAAATAAAGAAAAATATTGCTAATTTTGGGAAAAATTTCTATTGTGTCAAATAATTTCATTCAAGCATTGCCATCTATGTAAGTGCATGCGAATGGGAAATAACAGAAAATATGTATGCAAATAAATATCATATCTTATAAAGATATTATTTATTTTATTGTTATATCTAATGTAATAAATGCAAATCTGGTAGTTTAAATAAAAATGAATTTCATTGAATGGGAGAACCATTACTGATGGTTGTGAAGGTCTAGATTAATTGTGAATTTAAAGATGATCAATCCCATTACCAAAAAATTAAATTAAATTTTTATCTTATCTGAAACATTTTATGTTCAAATATTCTTAAGAATGGCATCACTTACTAATCCAGAAGAAAATAAATATGTGATTTACAGTTTAAAATGCTGCCACAAAGTCTAAGAAGAAAGTCTAATTAGAGGTTTCAAACAGCCCTGGTAAGAAATTAGAGCAAAAATATAGCAAAATGACAATAATTCTAAAGAAGGAAAGACTTTCCTGTCAGATACAAAAAAGTAAAATTCATTTTAACTTTTTTAGCTAATTAGATATGTAAATTTAAAATGGGAGTAAGTTTCAGTTGAATTGCTATTTATTTTGAGTGAATGCCTACCACATTTCAGTGACTTGATTATATATAGCATAGGAAAAAGTATGAGAAAATTTTATATATTTGTGTGTCTGTGTGTGTGTTTGTATTGTATTGGGACCATGTCTGCTGATGCTCAGAGGTTATTCCTGATTATGAATTGAGGGATTACTCCTGGCAATGCTCAGGAGACCATTTGGAATGTAGGAGATTTAACCTACGTCAAATGCCCTACCTGATGTATACTCACTCTAGCCTCAGTAAAGAAAAAAAAAAAGGCACAAAAAGATAAAACAACTAAACACAAAACACAAAAGGATGATAAAACTAAGCACAAAAAGAGAAACTCATTTATTTAATCACAAGTTAAAGTCAGCATATAAAAATTTATAAGCTTTGAGAGAAAAATTTATTGTAGAAGAATACTTCATAAAATATTCAGTTTAAACTGGCCTTAGCATCCTCCATTCACGCCGGAACCAGGCAAGCTATCTACGAAACATCCAAGGTCTTTTATAGCAACAGCTGGAAGCAGTCCTCTAACAGGAAAGACTCTACTAAGGGTCTGACATCGACCTCCTAAAAGAGACTTCCGTTTACACTGAGAAGACTTGACAACAACAATGACCTGCTCTACAGGACATGGTTCTCTCTTAGTGCCCCTTAAGTGTGAGGTGAAACGAGAGGATGCTCTGCACCATCCTGACTGCGATATGGTATATGCAGACCCCAGGATCTTTAATACAGAAGCATGATACCAACAACAGAGACTATGTGAGGAATGGAGGTGTATTGCCACTACAGACGATGACTTGAATTGGACAAACTAGTTTGCCTGGAGCCTAGAGTCAGTCCTGTGCCAGGAAACTTCAGGGGTAGGGTCTCCTTGTATTTAGACCATAATTTGTCTTTCCATGTCCCTTATGTTTTGGTGGGCCTATGCAAACAAATGCCACTTTAATACCGTTTTTTACTATGTTCCCTTGACTCCAATCCTTAAGAAAAACAACCCACTAAAACTTTTGAGGTTAACTTAAACTAGTAAGCATGTGCATGGAACTAGAGAAATGTACTTTGCCCTCAATGTTTAAGGAGTTACATAAGTCTAATGTCTTTAGATTATATTGTGTGCTGCTAAGAAATAGTATGTACTACAACTGGGGATTTGAGGGACAAAGTAATTGTATTGTACATGGGTTCAGTTTTGTTTTTCTTAATTTTCTTTGGCTGAAAGTTCAAGGCTGGGATATCATTGATGGGACTACCGAGAATTCTGTTTATGGGTGATTGGGCTTCCACTGTAACTTTAACCTGTCCTCTTTCTTTGCATCTTTGTTGTCATAATTAAAATAAAAAAATTAAAAAAAAATTAAAAAAATTAAAAAAAGAGACTGAATCAAATAGAGACAACAAGGAAAATGGATAAAATATACAAGTTAGGCAGTTATCAGTACTTAATGTTAGCTATTCAAAAAGTTCATTTTTGAAATAAACAACTTTAGGTTGGAAAGTGTTTATTTTTAAAACATCGGCATTAGTAGCTTGGAAAGTTAAAAAATACGTTGTTTTAATTAGTATTTCATAGAAATTCATCTTATATCTGTACAAATATGTATACACATTAAAGGATTTTTCCTTATTATCTTATGAATTTTATGAACAAAAATAAAATCTTAAATATATACAGGTTATCATTTGTTAATGGTCACGATATTTCCATAATGTGATCACTAAATACTTCTGATGATCAAATGATAGAGATAGTTAAACCCTTGCTTCATACCTGCGATCAAATTATTCTGAATTTATCAGTTTTATGAAATTGTTCTTTACAAATTATTTAGGTACATATTTTAAGTCTCTCTAACTACTTATTATATTTTATATCCTATTTTAAAATTCTTCAAATTATTCATACATTAAGACAGAAGGCAAATATTCTCTCTCCTCTCTGCCTGTCACCATAAAGTTTAACTAAATTAATTTATTAAAAAAAAAGAAAAGGAAGAATAAATGGAGGGAGGAAAGAAGTTAGAAAGGAAAGTAGGAAAAATGAAAGAAAGAAGGAAGGAAAGGAGGGAGGAAGAGATGGAGGGATAGAGGGAGGTAAGGAAAGAAAAATAAGTAAATACTTATTTTATATGACTAATTAATTTGAGGTGAGACTTCACTTTAACATTGTAACATTGATAATTGTTTGTTATTAAAATGCTTGTAAAAAGATATCATAGATATTGTCCAAAAACATTTAAATATTATGTGCTGTCTCTCCAAAACATGATGTCTCAAATTTTGTCAATAATTATCCCATTACCATCCCTTATTCAAAGTTTCCAGAAGTTGCTGTCTTCTCCCTTTCTGCATTTTTTCTTTTCTACCTCCTCCAATACTTTTTCTATCATACTTTTCAATCTCTATCAGACATATTTTCTCATGGAAAAAAAATCCTATATCTCCTCCTCTTTACCTCAAATACCCTCTATCATAATTAACTATTCAATATTCTAACATATAGTATTGAAAAAAATAAGAAAATGCCAGTTTATTCTTCATATGATTTTACCAAAGCATCAGAGAGCAATAAACATGTACATGTTAAATTTGATATTACTTTCATCAAAATTATAAGATGGAGATGCTAAAACTTCTGGAAATAAAATTATTTTTATTCCTTGAGGAGTCAGTGTATTGAGTAGTATGAATACCCAGAGTATTCATAACATTAAAATGGCCTGACTGTAGAAAGTTGTTAATAAATCCCTGAAGGTATATTCTGTATTCTGGGAAACTAGGCACATACAATAGCAAGCAGTGTAATTCTATCTGGTTTCAGTAATTGCAACAATTTGTTTGAAAGATAGAAATGTGCCCTTTACTCTAAGAAAAACGAAATTGAACATTCATATCCAGTGCCTGTAGCCAATTGACTTTGTACTGGGAAAGTTCTTTGCAAAATTTGATATTGCCCAAAGTTATCAGTATTGCCCACTTTGCTTTTGTAAATGCTCAGTCACTTTCCAAGTTCTTTTTTCTTTTTAGTTGAATTCCTTCTCATTTGTTTAGTTGGCAGATATTTTTGTACCCATAGAGTGCTCTAGATACTATAGCTGGATTGAGGTATATGAGTAAAACAATGCCTATTAAATCAGTGTTTTCATGGCATTTGTAATTGTAAATATATGAGTCATCACAGGATATTTTTTGTCCCCCAATTCACAATACAGACCAGGCATAGGGCCTGTGTTCAGGTGTATATGGGGTGCATTTACTATATCTCCTCTTTCTATACAGTCAGTATAAAGAACACAGCCTGTGGTAAGAATTGGAAGGCCTTATCTTTTCTTTTCTATTTTTGGATTTTTAATATATATGTATAATATTTGATAGAGTTTTTTGCAATGTAGAAAAGACACAAGAATAGAAAAATGGAGTTCACTCAAAATGGTGGAAAAGGATAGCTCTTACATATGTAAAGAATTTATGTAGTATGTTTCTTTAATATGTTTAATAATTTCCATTTAATATTGGATACACTAATCATACCTATATTAAAGTGCAATCTTTTTTTTCATTCCCATTAACACAAGCAACATCAGTATTTCAACATTTTCAATCTCTAATGGGTTTCTTTCATTTAATATGCACTCTGATTTTAGCCCATTTAATGTTCCTGTTTCTTCATATTTGACATTTAGGATATTATTATTCTTTATTATGGTATAATAAGCACAATAAACACAAATAAAATAAAAAGCACAATAAAAATTTAAGTTGTCCATATATTTAGCTCTGTAACTGTACGCTTTCTTTCTTTTTATATATATATATATTTTATTTAAACACCTTGATTACATACATGATTGTGTTTGGGTTTCAGTCATGTAAAGAACACACCCATCACCAGTGCAACATTCCCATCACCAATGTCCCAAATCTCCCTCCTACCACCCAAACCCCGCCTGTACTCTTGACAGGCTTTACATAACCCTCATACGTTCTCATTATTAGGATAGTTCAAAATGTAATTATTTCTCTAACAAAACTCATCCTTGTTGTGGTGAGCTTCATGAGGTAAGCTGTAACTTTCAGCTCTTTTCTCTTTTGTGCCTGAAAATTATTATTGCAAGAATGTCTTTCATTTTTCTTAAAACTCATAGATGAGTGAGACCATTCTGATTTCTCTCTCTCTCTCTCTCTGACTTATTTCACTCAGCATAATAGATTCCATGTACATCCATGTATAGGAAAATTTCATGACTTCATCTCTCCTGAAAGCTGCAAAATATTCCATTGTGTATTTGTACCACAGTTTCTTTAGCCATTCGTCTGTTGAAGGGCAATTTGGTTGTATCCAATCTTGCTATGGTAAATACTGCTGCAATGAATATAGGTGTAAGGAAGGGTTTTTTGTATTGTATTTTTGTGTTCTTAGGGTATATTCCTAAGAGTGGTATAGCTAGATCGTATGGGAGCTCAATTTCCAGTTTTTGGAGGAATCTCCATATTGCTTTCCATAAAGGTTGAACTAGAAGGCATTCCCACAAGCAGTGGATAAGAGTTTCTTTTTCTCCACATCCCTGCCAACACTGCTTGTTCTCATTCTTTGTAATATGTGCCAATCTCTGCAGTATGAAGTGGTACCTCATAGTTGTTTTGATTTGCATCTCCCTGATGATAGTGATATGAAGCAATTTTTCATGGTCTTTTGGCCATTTGTATTTTTTCTTTGTCAAAGTGACTGTCCATTTCTTCTCCCCATTTTTTGATGGGATTAGATGGTTTTTTTTTTTTTTTTTGTAAAGTTCTGTCAGTGCCCTGTATATTTTGGAGATTAGCCCCTTTTCTGATGGGTACTGGGTGAATAGTTTCTCCCACTCAGTGGCCGGCTCTTGTATCCTGGGCGCTATTTCCTTTGAGGTGCAGAAGGTTCTCAGCTTAATATATTCCCATCTGTTAATCTCTGCTTTCACTTGCTTGGAGAGTGCAGTTTCCTCCTTGAAGATGCCTGTAGTCTCAATGTCCTGGAGTGGTTTGCTTATGTGTTGTTCTATATATCTTATGGTTTCGGGTCTGATATCGAGGTCTTTAATCCACTTGGATTTTACCTTCGTACATGGTGTTAGCTGGGGGTCTAAATTCAATTTTTTTCAAATGGCTAGCCAGTTGTGCCAACACCACTTGTTGAAAAGGCTTTTTTTTTTTTTGCTCCATTTAGGATTTCTTGCTCCTTTATCAAGGCTCTTAGTTTTTCTCCATTGAGTGTAATATTTGTCACTGGCTTGTGTTAGATGACCTTAAATATATTGAGAAAGGTTCCTTTCATTCCCATCTTGCTGAGAGTTTTGCTCAAGAATGGGTGTTAGACCTTATCAAATAATTTCTCTGCATCTATTGATATGATCATATGATTTTTATTTTTCTTGTTGTTGAGGTTGTGTATTACATTGATAGATTTATGGATGTTAAACCATACTTGCATTCCTGGGATGAAAACTACTTGATCATAGTGGATGATCTTTTTAATGAGGGATTGAATCCTATTTGCCAGGATTTTGTTGAGGATATTTGCATCTGCATTCATCAGCGATATTGTTCTGTAATTTTTTTTCCGTAGCATCTCTGTCTGGTTTAGGTATCAAGGTGATGTTGGCTTCATAAAAGCTATTTGGAAGTGTTCCCGATTTTATGATTTCATGAAAGAGTCTTGCCAAGATTGGGAGTAGTTTCTCTTGGAAAGTTTGAAAGAATTCATTAGTGAATCCATCTGGGCTTGGGCATTTATGCTGGGCAGATATTTGATTACCGTTTTAATTTCATCAATAGTGATGGGGGTGTTTAGATATGCTACATCCTCTTCATTCAACCATGGAAGACTATAAGAATCTAAGAATTTATCCATTTCTTCCAGGTTCTCATTTTTAATGGCATAGAGTTTCTCAAAGTAGTTTCTGATTACTCTTTGAATCTCTGCCATATCAGTAGTGATCTCTCCTTATTTATTCCTAATACGAGTTATCAAGTCTCTCTCTCTCTCTCTCTCTCTCTCTCTCTCTCTGTTAGTTTTGCCAGTGGTCTATCAATCTTGTTTATTTTTTCAAAGAATCAACTTCTGCTTTCGTTGATATTTTAGATTGTTTTTTGGGTTTCCACTTCGTTCATTTCTGCTCTCAGCTTTGTTATTTCCTTCTGTCTCCCTATTTTTGGGTCCTTTTGTTGAGTACTTTCTAGTTCTAAAAGTTACGTCATTAAGCTATTCATGTAGGCCCCTTCTTCCTTCCTGATGTGTGCTTGCAAGCTATAAATCTTCCTCTCAGTACTGCTTTTGCTGTGTCCCATAAATTCTGATAGTTTGTGCCTTTATTATCATTTGTTTCCAGGAAAGTTTTGATTTCCTTTTTGATTTCATCTTGGACCCATTGGTTATTCAGTATGAGGCTTTTTAACTTCCAGGTATTAAAGTTTTTCTTCTGTGTCCCTTTGGAATTCACATATAATTTCAGTGCCTTGTGGTCAGCTAAGGTAGCCTGCAAAATTTCTATTTTCTTGATATTATGGAGGTATGTTTTATGTGCCAGCATGTAGTCTATCTTGGAGAATATCCCATGTACATTGGAGAAAAATCTGTATCCAGCTTTCTGAGGATGAAGTGTTCTATATATATCTACAAGGCCCCTTTCTTCCATTTCTCTTTTCAGGTCTAGTATATTCTTGTTGGGTTTCAGTCCGGTGACCTATCCAGTGTTGACAAAGCTGTGTTGAGTTTCCCCACAATTATTATGTTGTTATTGATATTATTTTTCACAATTGTCAACAATTGTATTAAATATTTTGCTAGCCCCTCATTCAGTGCATATATGTTTAGGAGAGTGATTTCTTCCTGCTGTACATATCCCTTGATTAATAAAAAATGTCCATCTTTGTCCCTTACAACTTTCCTGAGTATAAAGTTTGCATTATCTGATATTAGTATGGCCACTCCAGCTTTTTTTTTTTTTTTGTGGCTTTTTGGGTCACACCTGGCAGTGCTCAGGGGTTACTCCTGACTCCATGCTCAGAAATTGCTCCTGGCAGGCACAGGGGACCATATGGGACGCCGGGATTCGAACCGATGACCTTCTGCATGAAAGGCAAACGCCTTACCTCCATGCTATCTCTCCGGCCCCCCACTCCAGCTTTTTTATGGGCATTGTTTTCTTGGATCATTTTCCTCCAGCCTTTTATTTTGAGTCTATGTTTGTTCTGACTATTCAGGTGCGTTTCTTGTAGGCAGCAGAAGGTTGGGTTGAGTTTTTGATCCATTTAGCCACTCTGTGTCTCTTAACTGGTGCATTTAGTCCATTAATATTGAGAGAAAGAATTGTCCTGGGATGTAATGCCATCTTTATATCAAAATTTGTTGTGCTTTTGGTCAGTCTTGTTTTAAATTAGGTCTTTCAGTTTTTCTCTTAAGACTGGTTTTGAGTCTGTAAAGTTTCTGAGCTGTTGTTTGTCTGTGAAACCATGAATTTTTCCGCCAAACCTGAAAGTGTATTTTGCTGGGTACAGTATTCTAGGTGAAGTATATATTTCATTGAGTTTTGTCACTATGTCCCACCACTTCTTTCTGGTCTTGAGTGTTTCTGATGACAGTTCTGCTGTAAATCTCAAGGATGTTCCCTTGAATGTAATTTCCCTTTTTGATCTTGCTGCTTTCAGAATTCTGTCTCTATCTGTGGGATTCATCGTTGTGACTAGGACATGTCTTGGGGTATTTTTTCTGGGGTCTCTTTTGGTTGCTACTCTTCGGGCATGCAGGATTTGATTGTATATATTCTTTAGCTCTGGAAGTTTCTCTTTAATGATATTCTTGGCCGTTGATTCTTCCTTGGAATTTTCTTCCTGAGCTCTGGGACTCCAGTGATTCTTAAATTGTTTCTGTTAGGCTTATCATAGACTTCTATTTTCATCTGTTCCCATTCTTTGACTAATTTTTCCATTTTCTGTTCATTTGCTTTAAGTTTTTTTTCCCATTCTTTCTCGCTGTATGGGGTTGTTATTTATCTCATCTTCCACAGCACCAATTCTATTCTCAGCTTCTGTTAGCCTGTTGGAGAGCGTATCTATTTTGCCATTCATTTTGTGTACTGAGTTTTTCAGGCCTGTTATTTGACCTGTTATTTCAGTTTGGAGTTTTGTGATTTCTGTGTTTATATTTTCTTGGTTCTTATTAGTATTTGTTCAACTCGATCCATGGTTTCTTTGAGTTCTTTGAGCATCTTCCATATTTCTTGTCTAAACTCCTTATCTGAGAGATTGGTTAATTGGGTGGTCATTTTCTGTTCATCAGAATTTTCATCTTTATTCTCTGTTTCTGCTGCTCGCCTGCAATGTTTCCTCATTGTCACACTTATATTGTCAGTTTTTCTACATGTTGTGGTGGTATTCATTTGTTAAATGATGTGTGTGGCTATGCTCCTCTGGCTCCGACCTTTCTGGGTGGGTCTGCTTGCCTCCAAAGAAGGGAAGCCCTCTGTGGATGAAGTCTCACACAGGATCAAATCTTAGGTGCAAGCATGCAGCAGAGAAGACAGTCCAGGGAGAGATGCTGGGCTTCAGTGATCCAGTTAGTTCTTAGTGTGATTTTTTTCTTCTTGTTGCAGTGGCATTCTTTTCTTAGAAAGAGTGCATGGCTGTGAAGTAGTCCCTTGTCATTCCTGCCCCTTGAATGAGTGAATGTTCTGGGCCCTTTTCTGGCCACTCCCAAGAAGTTTAGGAGACAGGACAGGAGACAAACACACAAGGGCAGCACTCACAGTTTCTCACAGTCGAGCCCCACTGGCCCGGAGTAGACTTTAGGCTTCATTTCTTTAGAAAGCAGGCATTCAATTACCTACTCATTGTATTTCATTATCTTCCCAATATATCAAAACTAAATTGTATAAAATGAGCATTTTATTACATTGAAATGTAACTTATCTAAGTATATTTAGTAATATCATTTTTATTTTTATGTACTGAAATCGTAAATCATCATTTATTATAAATTTAATTTGACCACCTTCCACATCAAAGTCACTAACAGTAATGTCTTCTATATTTGGTTTTCTTAATTTATTATCTGCTTAATAAAACTATGGCAATTTTTAATTCATTTCTGAGTTTTTATCTTTGTCACCTTCAAACTATATTTCACAGGGCATATTTGGATCATCTGAATCTTTTTCTAAGATTCATTAACAACTTCTCTTTTATATGAAATTCAATTCAGATTTTCAACATATTTTAGAAGTGCTCAGGATCCTTTATTCTCTCTTTAATTTGATGTTTTCTTCTTGATTTCCTTACTAAATGCCCCAATTCCTGTCACTATTGAATATCTTTATAAATTCCATATTTTTTTCTATAAAATTCTGTTTTTAAAATGGAATAAAGTATCTTTTCTTCCTTGAGTTCCCATCATAAATAATTCATTATTTGTGACCTTTCTAAAAACCTAAACAAGTACATTTTAATTTGTTTTGGGTAGCCATACTAATGTGTTCAGGGATTACTTTCATGACTATTTTTATTATATTTGAATTTTAGAATTCTATATTTTAAACTTATCAGGGCTATGTGCTCAGAGTTCACTGCTAGAGATGTTTGGGGGACCATATACTGTGTTGTGTATTGATCCCAAATTGGAAACATTCAAGGTATGTGCTTTATTATTTCTCCAGCCAGCCACTAAAACCAGAGTGTTTTAATGTCTTTTTTTGTGTCTATGAACTCTAATCTTTGATTATATGCATCTATGATTATTTACTATAGCTATATATTTACTTTGTATCCATTATAGAATACATATAAAATTCCATTGCATGCATTTTGTTAATCTGGAAATATGTGCTTACAATTCTATTCTGTGAAAGACACATTGTGTATAGATAGATGTATGTACCTAATGAATGGCTAAACTGAATGTATCAATTCTCTTCACTACTTGATACTCAGTATATTAAATCCTGTTTAACTTCTAGAGTTTTGGCCTTATTTTATTTACTTTCTATAAAACCTCTTATACTTTCAAAGCTTCAAAGTAATGAAAAATTTCTAAAATATCATGATTCTACTTTCCAAAAGTCAATTAAGCACTCAATAAAAAATTAATTCAAAGGTGATATTGTGGCTTGGGGAATTTACATTTGACTGTATGAGACCGTCAGTTAAATCTCCAGCATACATCACACATAAACCAAAGTTTTAAATATAATTATCTATTTATTCAATAATTGTAATATAGTTTTGTGTCAAATTTTGTAGTGTTATGGGAAAGGAGGTATTTTCCTAAGGACTTGTCTCAATATAATGGTTATAGAAATGGTGTCTTATAAGCATTCTATCCCTTTAATCTTTACCAGAGTGAAACACTGCTCGACATTTGCCACATTTTTAAATATGTGCATTTATATATACATTACATATACATAAACTGAAGTTAGAATCAATATTATATATGTATCCTCAATTAACAGCTGTTCCATTGTTCTGAAGGCAGAAAAGCATAAGATAGCATTATTGCCATCTGTAAAACACACAAATTCATAATGGTAAGAACACTTATTTGGGTTAATTTAAAAACATAAATGCTATTCAGTGGTAGGGCATTTGCCTTACACATGGCAGACCCAGAGCTGACATGGATTGGATCACCAGTGTCCCATATGGTCCCCCAAGCCAAGGAGCGATTTCTGAGCACATAGCCAGAAGTAACCCCTGAGAGTCACCAGGTGTGGCCCAAATATCAAAACCAAATGAAACCAAAACAAATAATAATGTTTTTCAGAATATGTACTATATTTATATTCTATTGTTTTCTGAAAATTGGGGTAAATCCCAAGATTTTGTATTCTTTAGAACTTTTGGAAAGGTGAATTAAATTTATGAAAATATTTGCTGCTTATAGCATAGATCCAAATAGAGGTCTTTTTTCTCTATATGAACACTTCTTTTGGAGAAAATGATAAGAAATATTTCATTATAATTTATTATTTTAAAATAAATATTTATAATTGAACATACTAAGTTCTTTGTACACAAATATTCTAGACAACTGTAATATAATCTAAAATTTCTGAGAAATCTCCTACATCAATAAAGGTCAGAAATTTTAAGGGAAATAATATCAAATACTATACACATGAGAAGCAGGCATATCAGAAGTGTCATCTTTAATAGTTACATGGGTGGATTTTATTCTCCTTCATCCATGATTAATAACTACAACCTTTTATTATATTAATAAAATAAATCTGTGGTACAATAGATCTGTATTTTCTCAAAAATGAGAAAGTATGAACTATCTGTAATTTTAAAACTACTGACTTAACATTGTCTTATAATTTTTTTTTAATATAAATTTTTATTTTGATCATAGTGGCTTACATATTGTTGACAATAATATTTTAGGTACATATTTACATAAAATCAGGGGGGATTCCCATCGCCAAATTGTCATCCCTACGCCTCCGTTTCTATCCTACCTCCCTTTTCCTTTTCCCTCATCCCAGGGCGGCTAGAATATGTGGTCCCCTCTGTATCTAACCCACTACTTAGTAGTCTTGCACCTGTTTGGTCCTGATGCCTCCCTTATTTCCCCCTCTATCTGGAGTCAGGACTAGCTAGTTCAAGTTGCGTGGTTTTGTTTGAAGGAGAAAAAAGCAATAAACTGGGGTAAGAGTCTAATACCCCGAAAATGGGCGGAGTCCTTCTAAAGGCTCTCATCATCAATCTGGGAGATGGAGAAAAAGTAGGTGAAACACTCCACTAGTACCAAAAGAAGTGTCAAATATCCAGTGAGGGCTCCAGCTATATCGATAAGCACCACACAGAGCAGACAAAACAAACAAACAAACAAGTAGAAAAAAAATAAAACAAAAACAGACAAACAAAAATCACGCCATGGTCTTGAATTAAGAAACATGGCATAGCACATAACGAAAGAGAAGAAATGAAGAGAAAAAAAATAAATAAATAAATAAAAAAAATAAGTATAATTGGGGACTACACTTTCAATAATCACACCCAAACAGAGAAATCGACCAAAATAGATTGGTAAATCAAAAATAATAATAACAATAATAAATGAAGGTAATATATATATTTATATCAAAAAAATAACCAAGGTTTTGTGCTTTTTGTATTTTTGTTTTTTTCCCTCCTGCACTGGCACAGTAAATATTGGGGTCATTCGAAAAAGAATTCACTTGGCCTAAGAGATATGGGATTTCTCCGTCCTTGGAGCATACTGTCATGGGATCGACTCTAGACATTGCTCAGGATCCTTTACTTTCCCGGTGGTGTTTTTTTTTTTTTTCTTTCTTTTTTTTTTTTTCCTTTGGTGTGTGGAAGACTTCTGCTCTGTGTTTAGAGGTCTCAGTATCTGTACAGATCCTGAGGTGGGACTTATGATGAAGTCAGTCTTTGTGGTTCTAGAGGTTCTGTTACCTCAGTGTCATTTTAACCCATCTTCTGTGGTTGATGATCTTGGTCTTTGCACTGAGCCTAGGGTGGCACCTAGGATAGCATCTTTCTTTGTGCTCCCAAAAGCCCCATTCCGTTACAATTGTCTCTGCCGGATCTTTGGGGCTGGGGATCATGATTCTTGTGCAGGTCATAGTTCAAACCCTAAACTAGGGCTTATTAATTGGTCCCAAGATGTATACAGTCTGGTCGTGGATCAAGCAGCCAGTCATCTGTAAATCCCGATCTTGGGTTTTTGTCCTACCAAAGGGAGCCAAGACTTCTGGTTTTGTCTTGTCGTTAGTTGGTAAGGTAGGCTAATCTGCTCTAAGGTCAAGATGATCGCATTTTCCCCGTTGTCAGGATATCATGTTAGAGCTGGGCCTTGTTGTTGGTCTCGTCGTATTAAGGCCGTCCTGGATGGAGTTTGTTTCCTGCAGCTGTTGTGGAGAGCTGTGCCGTTTCTATGTCGGAGATCCAGGGTTCAAGGCTGGATGAATGGTATCTAATCACCTGAGGTCTAATTTGATTCCACATGACATATTTTCAAGGCAGGAGATATCCCTATATTTTAAATAACTATGAGTTCCTATCTCTAGTAGATAAGAGCTCTCTTTTATTTTTTTTTTAAATGTAAAATTTCCCCTTTACTTAGTGTGCCTTTGTAGGGGGAAGTGGTGCTACATTATAATGTCTGTGTATTCGTGGGTAGACTGATGGGATAACAGTCACAGGTCACCTACCAAAAAACGAAGAAAAAAAAAAGGGGGGGGGGATTGAAACTGTATGTGCTCACAAATATATATGAAGGACAAACATTTAAAAAAAAAGATAAATAAATAAATTAAAAAAAAAAGAAATAAAATGAGTTAGCGAAATTTTTATGGGACCAAAGTGGTGCAAAAGACTACCTTACATTTGGGGGAGGGCAGGTAAAGAGGTGGTGTATTACAGGTCTTATGCCTATGTTGGAAGTACAGTTTTTCCCATTGTCTTTTGGGTTTTTCTTGTGGTGTGTGGGTTCCCAGGCATCTTCCTAACCCACCCCCTGACCTTCTTCAGATTGGTAAATATTTGTGGCAGGGGGAACATTGTCTTATAATTTTTGCACAATTTTTGCACAATACTTTCTATGTTGCATGTAATGTTTGCTAATTACATATAACCTCTGACTTCTAATCTTAAGCAATTTTAATGTTTTTGTCTTATAATCTAGTATTTTCTTAGTAATTAGGTTTTAATTGCCATTTTGTGAGTTTGTGTATATTCATCAATAGAACATGAGAATTGATATATATATTAGATATTTTGTGGGTTCATTTAAAAGCATAACTTTGCATCATTAAAAACCATATAAGGAAAATTAACAAATATGCCTATTCAGTTTAGGAACAATTAGTTTTATTGATTTCCACAGTACAATGGCAGAGATTTCAGGGAAGGAAATCACCTTTCCATATCTTGAGGCATGTGGATAGATGACCTGAGCATATGGAAGCTCATGGTTTTGATTCCAAATAAAGAGGCCTAGAACTGAAATTACAAATTAATGTTCTTACATGACTATACATTTTTTGTTGTACATTAGGAATGCAGATGTAAAATATGAACACATTTAAATTTACAAATTCTAAATGGTTCTTTGAAGTAAAAGAGGTTAGTTTGAGGTTACTGAGGAGAAAAAGAATATAAACTAGAAAGTCATACACACCAGAGAGTGCAGCCTTCTACAAATAGAGACCCTGTGAAGTACTAGTCCCAGAGTTAAAGTATGAAAGTATTGATGACAAGAGGGGAGATGTGGAGAATGTATGCAAGCAGATACTATGGACATAGACTGGCAACACACATGTCCCTATAAGTCCTAAATATTATTGCAGTCTCTCCATTGGCAAAATAAATTGAGTTAACTGATTTGTAAAATTTAGAGAACAATTCTTTACCTGAATATTTATGACAAATGGACTGAATATAGCCAAGTATATTAGAATAAATGTAACACAATAAAACTCTGAACTCTTACTATTTTAGGTTATTTTAATGTCCCCCCCCCCTTTTTTTTTGGTTTGGTTCAGTTTGTGAGCTTACATGAGTGCTCAGAAGCTACTTCTGTTTTGTGCTTAAGGGACTTCGTTATGCTGATCTTACAAGAAAAACTTTTGCTCTGTCCAATTGAACTACCTCCTCAGACCTCTATGTTTTTTTTATCATAAACTGTTCCTTAATTATTAATAAATTTGCTAAGCTAAATTTACCATATGGGTGTTTTTTTCTTTCTTCCCTATCAATGGAACTTTTTAATAAGTTATATTGCATAATATAACTAATTCTAAACCCCATATCTAAATCTAATCTAAATCCCATAAATGTACTGCACCAAGAGTGAGTGATAATATAAAATATAAAATTGGGTTATAATTATGTGTCAATTTAGGTTATATTTTATACAAATATAATGTTGTGATGTAGTCTGTAGTACATAATAGAGTTATTAGCTAGTTTAAGGAAAAGAACTGTGAGAAATTTTGGCATTTTCTACTCAACAGCATTGTCAATGTAAACCTGTTCCAAATACATTTATATTTAAATTAACACTCTTATCCTTCTTCTTTCTTCAATTTCTTATCTGATTATCTATGAACTAAAAAAAACTGGAATTCATTAAAGTGAATGTATCATGTTCACACAACTTGTATACTGTGGCCATTCAGATTAGTGTATAGGATAAGGAGGGAAAATGCTTTTGAGATATTTATGAAGATATATAGCACAAAACTAATAAATATTGTAACTGGCACACTGCATTTAAACTAAATTTGAGATCACTACAAAATAGACCATTTCACTAAACTTCTTGGAAAACCATCAATATGCTGAGTTATTGTGACAAACATAGTTGAAGAAAAATATTTCTTTGAAGAGGTACATTACCTTTTTTACCTTTAAAGTAATTCCCATGCAATTTTCCCCACTGAGTTGCATCAATTTGCTGTCACACCATTATTATAACAGACCTTACTTTTATTCCCATCTTACCCAGAATCTTTTGTTTTCAATTTTTTGTTAAGAGGCCATTCTAAGAAAAAACTCAAGTTTTAAAGCATATTTTCAGTGACTGGAGCATTGGCACAAGCAGTAGGGCATTTACCTTGCACACGTCTAACCTAGGACGGACCTTGGTTTGATCCCCCAGTGTCCTTTACAGTCCGCCAAGCCAGGAGCAATTTATGAGAGTATACCGGGAGTAACCCTGAGCATCAAAAACTATATATATATATATATATATACATGTATACATATATATTGCTAGTGTTATGTTTTGTCAGTGTTAGTAACAATAGCTCAAACATGGTATATATTTAAATATTTACTATAAATTTATAAAAAATTAAGAGGATCTATAGGATATTTCTATATATATAAATAGAAGAATATGTACCTGGAATAAAAATAATAGATTAAATAAGATAATTTGATCTAGAACAATACGTGTGTGGGGTACGTGTCTTACAGGTGGCCTATCAAGGTTTGATCCTTAAAAACTTATATAAATACACTCATTACCATCTGGAATGAGCCCCCAGAGCAAATAGTCAGTAGTAAGTCTTGAGAAATTCTTGCTGTGCCTCCAAACCCTAACAAAATAAAAAAAGATCAAATGGTTAAAATAGGTATCACAATAATAACTCAACAATCAATATTTATTGTAATACTTCCTAGTAAATTAGCTTAAATATGTGTTTGCTTTATTTTGCTTGTGGTGGGGACACACCTGGTAGTTCTGAAATATTGATCTTGATAATACTCAGGAGATTCTGCATTACCAGGAAATTTTGTTTTTCTTCTAAGGATTATTAATTTCTTAGTTATAAAATATTTTACATAGTTATGCATATACTATGTGTTTATGATCTTTAACATTGTATATAGTAGATACATTTTATGTAGGATATATTTTGCAACTTTTAAACTATTATTAGCTAGTTTTTACCTAAGAAAAGTCACTCTTTATTATATATATATTTTAATCATATGCTAGGGAAACTGTTATTTGTTTTTTATTTCTGCCAATATACTGGGACAACAGTGATACTAACAAGAAGATCACTGTCATCTACTCATATAATATATGCAGTATAGAATTTATTGTTAAAGAGAGAACCAAAGAGAAACAAAATTTGTCATTTGAGAACCAATATCAAAGCTTAAAATATAAACAAAGGTAAGTAGTTTTGGGATAGGGAACAATTAGGTTTTTGGAAGATGACATCAGATACTTTAATTATTCAATATGATTGCAATATGATACTAACATTTTGATTAATATTTGTTTCTGTCTTCAATAGCATTTCTAGACAATAAGATCTGCACAAACTATGCAGACCCTCATAATCAAATTTTATTATAATTAATGACAAACATCAGTCATAAATTATTCATAGTGTAAGCTCCAGGCAATTACTTTGGCAGCCTTCTTAATTTTAGATTTAGAGAGAATATGAAAATAAAATAGTCATTCTTTTGAACTTTATCTCTGCTTCTTAGATCTCAGAGATACATGAGTTAGAGGGAAACCAATACTCCTTTTTCTTGAAACAGCTTTTAGTGGAAAGGAGAAAATCTAGAAAATGAATACATTTATAGCAATGTCTATTTTTTCTCTTCTCTTTTTGTCCACATCAGGCAATGGTCCGGGCTCACTTATTGCTCTACATTCAGGATTCGCTCCTGAAGGTGCACTGTGAACTATTTGGAATGTTGGTAATCAAACCTAGGTCAGCTGCATGCAAGACAAGTATCCTAACCACTATACTCTGACCTGAAAATTGCAGTGTTGTAAAGAACAATAGACAAATATTTGGATCCAAACTTTGTTTTTCAAAGAAAATTAAGAAACATCTGTCAAACTTGCTACTTTGATATCAAATAATTATATTTAAATTGGAATAGAAACTATCCTCTGCATTAAATGTAATGTGTTTTAGAGTCTCATTAAGAGAAAATTAATTGACATATTAATTGACATATGTGCATAAATTTATGTACAGAAAATTTATGATGGGTGAACTTTAAAACAATGAAGTATATAGCTATTAAAGGCAGGGAAATGATAATCACATGTAAGATAGTCACCTTATTCTCTGAAAGTTTTACACATTGAATACAAGAAGACTGAGAAAAAGTGAATTAACAAACCTTGAATCAGAAAAAGAACAATTTTCTCTAAATCTATGTTGTTGTTGTTGTTGTTTTGTGGAAGTAAGAAAGCTAGATGAATATGACTAATTACAGGGACAAAATTTAGGACAGTTTCAAACAATTTGAATTTGTAATACACAAAAATACTTTGTTAAGCATGTGGATTTCATTAACTAGTTGCTACAGGAATGTATTTATTGGAAATTTTATAACAACACAGAAAGATTAATAAAGTGCAATGTCAAAACCAAAGATGTGTTTTACATAAAGCATTTAAACTGAACCAGAGGAAGAGTGGCTCCAGTAATAGTTTAAGATAATTTGGTCATTTAATGGCAAAGGATATTATCTTTATTATGAATGATTTTGTTTGGGATAAAAAGATAATCCACTGGAGACTAAGTTTAGTGACTCTACTGAGTTTGGCGATGATATAAAAAAGTGAAGTTGCTTCATGTCTAGCATAAGAATAGCTAATAAATGACAATACATGGAAGTATAAAATTTGTTCTATGTGTTTGCAAATGGCTATTAGCTTAATGGAATATATCACAGAAAATAATTTAATTTTATCTTTTTTGGTTTATTTTACTTTCATATTTTAGGATATGCCACATCATCTATAGTTAAATTAATCCAGTAAGAACAAAAGTATTCTTACTCAGCCAACGTAAGACCAAGTCTATGGTTAAAAAATAATTGACTGCACAAATTTGAAACTCTAATCTATTTACTGAGAAATAGCATTAATTGAAAAGGGATTGAATGGAAATTAAAAACTAGCAATCACAAAGTTATGTTTTAAATTTACCAAAATGTGTTTAACTATTTCATATGAAGAGTTTGCTAAAAATAAGAGCTTAGTTAAGGGGCTGGAGTGACAGCACAGCCATATGACATTTGTTTCGCACATTGCTGACCCACGAGGGACCTGGGTTCAAAACCCTGCATCCCATATGGTCTCCTGAGCCTGCTAGGAGCAATTTGTCAGCCCAGATTTAGGAATTACCACTGAGTGACACCGGGTGCAGCCCAAACCTCCTCCAGAGGAGTTGTTATATTTTTTTCAAGCAATTTCCACATTATTCTGAATATTTGAAATGCAGTAGAATACTATTGATCTATTAAAAATTATCCTTGCAGAAATCTCTCAAAGAAATGACATGTGTGTTAAAATTTGTTGGCCTGTGATAAAGTATTAAATTTGGAGTAGAATGAATATATCTAGTGCTCATTGTCTCCCAATTATGAATTTATCTTAGTGATCTTGTATTTTTCATTACTGTACTTGTGACACATTTATTAAAACCTGACTTCTAAAAATATGTAATAAAATACACAAAGAAAAATTATTATGTGAATAATATTAAATACTAAATTATTAGTATTGCTTTGATCATTATTAATATATTATTTTTAAATATTTCTAGATTATCTTTATATATATATATAGCTTTACATGAACTATTTTTTGAATAGCCAGAAAGTGCCATAAAATAATAGTATTTACATTGAATAAGATTTCACAAATAGCAGTTTTAAAGGTTTTTAAAAATTGAAAAAGTATTTCCTATGCTAAAAAATGCTACAAGACTCTAGGATTGGATCAAGGTTGAGAGGATAAAGACATAAATAAATTAGAAGGAAAATAATCCAAGATTCCATTACCAGCATTTATATTTATTTATATGTTTCAGAAAAAGACACAGGAAAAGGATCTAACAGCATTGAATTCAGATGTATAATTTATAAAAAATAGAATAATTAAGTTGATGGTGTTATGTATTTTTCTCATATGCAGAATTTCATTATATATTTTTCTTGACCTTGTGACATGGATAGGAAGAACTAAAAGCAAATTTTCAAAATAATTTTTAATCACCAGATATCCAAGAACCTCAGTTGATTTAATTTTCAATTTGTAGAGAAACATTTTACCTTGTTTTTATTTTTCTTATCCTATGAGACCTCTAGAATTTTTCCATTAGGCAAAAAAAAAATATTTAAAGTTATTTATTTTCTATCTTTATTTATGCTTTTGAAAACTATAAAATATATTTTCTTTCTTTTTCACATCATACATATTAGTCATAAGAAAAATTAAATGAATAGTTTATATTCTGTTTTATATATTTAAATATTTTATGTTCTGTTGCATCAATAGTGTTCAAATAAATATGAAACTAAGAAAATATGTGAAAAGCCAAAAACATTCTGAAGTTGGTAACATTGTTTTTGAAGCAAAAATATGGATACTTTTATATTTGATATGAAGTTTTTGAAAATATTCTCTTAGTTTTATTAAGGATCTGTTAACAATAGTAATCTCTTCAAGGCAGTAAAGGAATAGTGAAATTTGCCTCAGTGATTCTCTTTTTGAGGAAACTTTCCTTTATTTAATATAGGAGAAGTGAGATGTCACATGTTTTCTTAATAGTTATGGATAATTTATATATAAAATATATATTTTATATGTAAATAGTATAAAATAAAATAGTGTAAAAGAATATAGAACACATGCAATAGAATGCATGACCTAGATGACCTAGATTTGTAAAATAGCATTATTTTCTAAATAGATAATCTATGTGAATAAACAAGAATTGTAAATTATTAATGATATGTCTTTCACAAGTGTAATAATATTAAATAAAATGACCACATGAGATAAATATAGAAATAAGTGAACAGTAAATATTTTGGTTAGGATAGTAGCAATGGCATTCATTTAGAGGAGAATGTTTTTGTACAAATTTTTATGTTATATTTCATTATAAATATTTATATAAGAACAAAGAAATATTATTGATTTTTCTGATACCTCTTAGTATAAATATTGCCAGTGCTAGTTGGAATGATTACAAGATAAAAATTCTGTAAAAGAGTACAAATTATTATATAAGTGTGAATTTTATTTTAGTGAAGCAAGGGGATTTTTATTGAACAGAGCTTGCTTAGAAAGATTTGAGAGGAGAAAAACTAAGTACATATTCAAGAGATAACACAAAAATAAATCCATGTTTGAGAGAAAATGCAGACTTCTCCATAGCAAAAAGAAGCAAGCAAAGAAACATAGAGACACTAAAGTGAGTTATATGTTCAAGAGAAAAGACAGGCTTTAAAACAGCAAGCCAATGTCAGAATTTTAAGATTAAAAGAAAATAGTTAAAATAAGTTACAAAGCATTAACTATTTTATATATTTTGTACTTCTTTATAGTTTCTGAATAAATAAATGGGTAGGTGACTGAAAGGGACTTATAAAGAATTAAGGAAACATAAGGGAGTAAAAAATATCTTTAGGATAACAGGTAGTTACAAATCTTTTGGACAAAGTTATTATCTTTAGGATAAAGTGATTTTATGAATTCTTAATGTTAACTACTGGACTTGAAATTTCCTCCATCTCTCATGAAGATAAGAAGTTTTTGTTGCAAAAGGTTTTAGCAGGAAATTATTCACTATGCAACTCTGCTTATAACGAAAGTCATGAGAAAAATCTTTGATTGATTAATTGACATCCCTGGTTTAGTCCCATATAACTAAAATAAATTCAATTGATAATGCCCTGAGAATAGGTCTTTTTTATTTCAGTTTTGTTTACGAACAATTTATCTAAAAATGATGAACTGTCTATTTTAAAGAAATAAATATGAACTTGTTTGTTTCTAATATGAATTTGAAGGTGTGTCATCATTGTGAAATGTAAGAATACATAAAAATATAACCACATGCATGCAGATGGGTTTTATTTTTAGAGGAAGTAAAAATAAAATGTACATAGTGAGATATAAATGTATCTATTTTAGTATATGGTAATATATGATATATAGGAATAGATTTTGAACAAAGTGGCATAGGATCCTTTCATATATCACTTTACATATAAAATATTTCAAAGTTTGTTTTTATAGTAATATCTATTTAAGCACCATAATTACAAACATGTTTGTAGTTTTGTTTCAGTTGTAAAAATAGAACACGCCTCTTCACCAGTATTTCAAAGTTTTTAAGTTATTTATTATTCACTTCATATCTGCATTTTATTCAAATGATATACTAAACATTTGGATTGCCATCTAAATATTGTAATACAATCACTAGTCATAATAGTTAATACTCCAAAACATTCCTGTTAGAATTATTTGCTGCTTATTTTAATTTAATAACATTTTATGAGTTAAAGTTTTAAAAGAAATAATGCCACATACTAATAATAATGTTCTTACAATGTTATAGTATTTTTTCTTATCATTCTAATTAGCTCTCACTGTATCAACAGTGCTTCTCCAATGAATATTTATGGAAGAAATCATATTTCCTTTAGAGAAGCTTTATTTAATAATATTATTAGTGTCAAAGTATTAACAAATTTAATATGCGGTCATGTGAAGACAGAGCAATAAAACAGTGGGTAGAGAATTTGTCTTGCATGTTGACAACCTGAGTTTTATCACCGGCATCACATATACAATCCCCTGAGCCTGCGAGCAGTGATTTTGGAGCTCAGAACCAGGTTTACTACTGTAGGGAAACCATCTGGAATGTCTGGGATCTAATCCAGGTTGATTTTATGCTAAGGTCCTATGTGCTGTACTATAGCTCCAACAATGACATATACTTTTCTCTTAATTTTTCTGTTCATTATATTATTTACTCTTCTAATTTTGATAAATGAAGTTCTGTTGAGCATTAATATTTGTCAATTACCAAGATTAAGATAAAAAACAGATTAGGCATGGAGTTTTACATCTAGTACTCTTAAACTAAAGTGACCACATTTCTCATATTTTATATTAAAGCAAATTCTAAAAATTTAAATTCAAAAATATAAATCATATAATCTAATTTTCTTAAATACTTTTTATTGATATAGATCAACTACTCAATACTTGAAGTTTATATACTAGAAGTTAGGTCATTTTTTTTTTTTTGGTTTTGAGCCACACCCGGTGATGCTCGGGGGTTACTTCTGACTATGCACTTAGAAATCACTCGGGACTTGGGAAAATATATGGGATGCCTGTGGATCGATCCTTGGTCCGTCCTAGGCCAGTGCCAGCAAGGCAGATGTTTTACAGCTCCGTGCCATCACTCTGGCCTCTAGTTAGGTAAATTTTTTTTTTTTTTTTTTTTTGGTTTTTGGTTTTTGGGCCACACCCGGTGGTGCTCAGTGGTTTCTCCTGGCTGTCTGCTCAGAAATAGCTTCTGGCCGGCACGGGGGACCATATGGGACACCGGGATTTGAACTAACCACCTTTGGTCCTGGATAGGCTGCTTGCAAGGCAAAGGCCACTGTGCTATCTGTCCGGGCCCAAATTTTTAATTATTGTATGAGGAGTGAATAATTTTGTTTTTCATGTGAATATTAAATAAATTAGAATATATAGGAATAATAAATTTATTATTATAGATGTAAAGTTGAATTATTATGGTAATTAATTAAGTGTGCTATTGGTATTAAATAACTTCAGTGTACCAGTATTGGGGATAGATAACAAGACCAAATTAAAACAGGGTCTTCTACCTACTAATGTGAAATATGAATATTGGATATAATTGTCAGATTTCATTAGATAGTTCTGTTTTTATTTTTGGGCCACATCCTGTGAGGCTCAGGGTTCCTCCTAGCTATACAGTCAGAAATCGCTCCTGGCTTTGGGGAACCATACGGGATGCCGGGGATTGAACACGGGTCCACCATAAATCAGCTGCATGCAAGGCAAATGCCCTACATTTGTGCTATTGCTCTGGCCCCTAATTAGATTGTTCTTATTAAAATTTGATGTAAATGTCATTAACTTAATTTTTAAAATTTCAACGATAATATTTATAGTAATTGACCAACTATTTAGATGGAAAGTTTTCAGTCAAAACCTTTAGTGGAAATTATAAACCTTAGAAAAGGGAAAGCTTAGGACAGATTTGAGATTGAACATGTGAATATTTATTTATACCCATTTTTGATTTTTGGGGGACACATTCATCAGGTGTGCAAGAATTATTTTTGTTTTGCACTAGTGAGTCACTCTTGAAGGGCTCACAAGACCATATAGGATGCCAGAGATTAATCTTTGGTAGGTCAGATACAAGGCAAACACTGTAGCAACTGTGCTGTTCCTCGGTCCCGTACTTATTTTTTGGAGACCAATATAGTGGATATTGATTGGCAATGGTTATTAGTGATGACAATTTATCATTAAATATATAATTTATGTATGTTAATTAGCTTCTTATCCACTAATTTCATAATGGAGAACAAGGCTGAAAATATGCATTGTTAATCACCAAACATGAAGTAGGTCATCAAAGACAAATATCTACTAATATATTTAATGTCACTGCAAAGTAGAAGACAAAAATAAGATGCCTTATTCTCAATTCTTTACAAATTAATCAGTTTTTAAACTTCTCAACTCTGAACTTCATACATGTAATAGCAAATACTTTCTTTAATTGACTAAAAATCATCTATACTTTTGTAGCCAGGAAATATTTAAATGTTAAGAAAATGGCAGAAATATACTCCAATATTTTTTTTATTTTTTGATTTTTGGGTCATACCTAGCAGCTCTCAGGGTTACTCTAGCTCTATGCTCAGAAATTGCCCTTGGCAGTCTTGGGGGACCATATGGGATGCTGGGATTTGAACCAAGGTCCTTCTGCATGCAAGACAAACGCCTTACCTCTGTGCTATCTCTCTGCCCCCACTATAAAATTCTTTGTTTTTTTTTCCACTATAAAATTCTTAATGTAACACAGTACCTCAATAATAATATTCTATGCCATTTTTTAAAAAAAGAAACCAAAGAGCAATAATAGTATGTACAAGCACTAGGCTCACTTGTACCAATGTGCTTGTGTACCACAAAAACTCTGTTTTACTGTGTACACAAAATTTACAATGACTGGTGGATCTTTTTTGTTTGCTTTTTGTTTTGTTTTTGGTCCACCGAGTGATGCTTAGGGGTTACACCTGGCTAGGCACTCAGAAAACACTCCTGGATTGGGTGTGGGGTCCATATGGGATGCCGGGGGATCGAACCCTGGTCCCTCCTAGGTCAGCAACATGCAAGGCAAACACACTACCACTGCTCCATCACTTCAGGCCCAAGACTGGGGGATCTTAATTCACAAAGATATTATTATATAAGATGTTATATAAAAGTAGTATGTCTTTATAAATAAAAAGGAGTTCATAAAAGTATACGTATCGTGTTATTACAATAAGTCTCAATGAAATGTCAGTAATTGAGCATAATTCTCATTGTAAAATTAATTTTTACCCAATTTAAGTAAGACTTCAGACATTTGTACAACCAATGTATTAACAATTAATTGCCAAGTGAGATTTATTTACAATCATTCAGATCAAAAATTAGTGAAAAGCCCAATGATAGTTGACTCGTCAAAAATACCTGTCTTAGGAGCATGACGTCACAAGTTCTATATATCTTGTGCCACCGATTCACATGCAACTTGAATGGGCCTAGAAGCTCAGCTATTTGGCATGCCTCATAATCTAACATTGCATGTAATCTCTGGCGCACTATAGCATGGTATGTGTGAGCATCTCAATTCAAATTTGAGATAATTATAGCCAGCTTGCAGGCCCTAGTGATCACATAGACTGCATAATATAATTTTTTTAAAAATATATCCCCATAAATGATATTACACAGCTATTAAAAATGGTACTTGAATTGAATACCCTATAACAAAAAATGTTGTAAAGTGATAGACATATAAATAGATGGTATTTAGTAAAAAGTGTTGTTATACTGATAAGATGTGTGAACTGCAAGCAACATTAAGGACTAGTTTGCTAGAATTAAAACCTGGGATGTGAGCAAAACCCAGGTCATCATAACAACAAAGGTAAGAGGAAAAATCATTAAGAATTAATGCCAACTGATTTTTAAATTTGATACATGCATAGAATATATCAGATAAAAATGAAACCAAACAAAATTCTAGCATAATTGTTAAGATTTGTGTGGGGATAAAATAAAAGTCAATACAAATTATTTTTAAAGATAGAAAATATGAAATAAAGTATAGTTAAGTAAAAGGAAATAAAAATTTTCAGAATGCAGGATCAGGAGTGATAGCACAGTGGTAAGGCATTTGCTTGCAGGTGGCCAACTCAGGACGAACCTGGGTTCTATCCCTGGCATCCCATATGGGTGGGTCCATGAGCCCATCAGGAGTGATTTCTGAGTGCAGAGCCAGGAATAACCCCTGAGTACTGTTGGGTATGGCCCCCAAACCAAAAACAACAACAAAGAATAATTACAGAAAGCAGAACAAGGCAAAACAAACAAACAAACAAACAAAAATAATTTGGAAAAATATCTGAAGTATTTAAAGCCAAAAATGATGAAATAATATTTTAGCATAGTTATAGCCCCTACAAATTCATAAACAAAATTCAATTAGGCAAATAGAAGTAATATTTAGGGTTGTGAAACAATATAGGGTAGAAATGATTACAATTATAATTTTCAATAAAAGTGTAATGTGTTGGGGCCGGGAAGGTGGCGCTAGAGATAAGGTGTCTTCCTTGTAAGTGCTACCAAGGAACAGACCCCGGTTCGATCCCCCGGCGTCCCATATGGTCCCCCCAAGCCAGGGGCGATTTCTGATCACATAGCCAGGAGTAACCCCTGAGCGTCAAACGGGTGTGGCCCAAAAACCAAAAAAAAAAAAAAAAGTGTAATGTGTTCATATATTTTATAAAGGAAAACTAATCAATAATAAGTAAATTCCATTGCTGATATTGGCAAACTAGTTAAAGATTAATTACATCTGAAGTGGAGGGTGAAAAAAATAAATTTCCATATATTTGTGAGGGAAACTCCAATTTAAATGACTTTTCGAGAACTAAAAATGTTGTATAACTAAAAATATTTATATACAATTTGTAAAATCAACAGTACAACTTTTTAATTAAACTTTCAAACTAAAATCTATGTCCCACCATATAAATAGTTCATGAAAATTACTTTACATGAAAAAGTATCCCAAGTAATCATAATTATAATTATTTAAAGAAATGATATTACATAGCTATTATGAAAATGGTATTTGATGCCAACTTAATACCTTATAACAAAAAATGTTGCAAAATAAAATATACAAATGATATTTTGAAAAAAGTGATTATATATGTGTGTGTCTTTTTATTTATGTTAATAAGGTTCTTTACTTGGTTATATGTATAACATTCTGTTAATATTTTTTCAATGTAGAGGGAGAAAACCTAATGAAAAGAAAGGCATGAGATGAAGAATTTTGTTCTTTTTATTTTTAATATTACCTTTGCAATAAACATATTGAGGTTTTTCTGTTTGACAAAAGAAAAATAAGTAATCCTTGAGTTTTATGGAACTAATGTGCAAAATTCTTAAAGATATTGAAGAATCCAAAGCTCAATTTTTCATAGAAAATAAATATTTTTTCAATTACACAATTAATTCAATACCAATTCAATAGCTGATATTGAACTTTACCAAGGCTTATGAAATTTTCAAAATTGATAGGAAACCTTCAGAGGCAAGTAATGTTTCCTTTAAGGGCATTTTAGCTATTTGGATGAGAGTTAACAGATTGTAGCTGTTGGAACATTGTGATCTAGTCTGAGTGATAAAGTGAAGCAGTATAGTTCATGGCAATAAATGCCACCTGCAGTGACTTTATCAGTCAACTAATATTAAGAACATAGTCTAGGGCACGGTATCATTCCTCAGTACTTGACATCCAGCCACAAAATATTTTCTAAAGTTTATTAGCAGCATATCACTAGATAAAAATAACTTGCTTTGTTCGTTTCAAAAATGCATTTACTCAGACAGTCACTGCTGCTTTAGATAATGCAGAACATAAAGTTTTATAGAATCCAAAATCTCTCACTTAAATTGTGGGCATTTAAAAATGTCTTAAGTACTCAACACCTAAGAGTGTGAGATATGTGAATTAAAAATAATTTTACTTTATTGTTTTTAAGAAAATAAAAATCATCACATACTTTTATAAATAAATTAGATGTACTTGTTTAAAAGTAACCCAGCCATCTTAGTGAAAATAGCATTACTATAAGTACTGGTTAATAAAATTAAAAAATTTTCAATCATGAAAAGGTATCGGTAATTATTAATATTTGCATTAGTCAGAGTAATTTCAGTGGTATAAACACTTGGGATGTAGTGTCAGAATTACTTGCATATTCACATTTTCTATACAACATGATTTCTTTCAATCATTTTGATCTGTGTTAAGTTTGCATAGTGTCTTTAAAAAGAAGTTTGCATATTTCCTTTAAAAAAGTGCTTCAGGGACATAGTTAAGTCTTAGTGCACTTGTCTTCCATGAGGAAGGTCCTAGACTCAGTATAGACACACACATACACACATCTACATACTACATTGAAAAGTGCTCTCTTACAAAACTTTCCATGCAAAATAAACTTTTATTTACATAAATAATGTAAGTTGTTAAATGTTAAGTATCCTCTCCTCATGAAATACTCATATCAGAGATGGTTTCTGTTTTCTGTATTTCTGATTTTTACTCTTTTGTTATTCTTTTTTATGTTCCTAAATTTTTAACCAATATATGTAAATAAAAATATTCCAATATTGTATTAATAACAAACAGTGTTCATTTTGAAGTGCTCTAGTGTCAGAAACATTTTAACCCCAAAACTTGACTAAGTAATTTGTATTTACTCTGCTCTTGTGTCCAAATTTTTTATATATACAATTGCATGATTTTTACTTTATTTCAATTTACTCAATGATATGGCTATAGCCTTCATTTTGTGTAAACTATTACTTTATTTGTAATTTCCTTTTTATTTTGTGAAATATAAAGTGACTATGTTTGTTTAAACTGTATGTACACAAGTTTTTTAAATTTTTGTTTCCAGTTTACTCATTAATTTTAGTATAGTTTAAATGCAAAAAATTTTAGTTAAAATGTTATTATCCTTATTCCAAATTAAAAAAAAGAAAATCTCAAAATATAGACTTTTATTTTTCCCTAAACTTGCTTATATTTGTGACAGAATGACTTACTTTGTTTTTTTCTAATAGATCATATCAATTAAGATCTATTACATCATTATTTAAACATTAACTGAAGTATTGTTAAAAAAAAGTTTCAAACTATTGTAGAATAAAGCTGAAATAACAGTTTCTCTTCTAGTTATAAGATATATATATACATTTTTGTTTAATCAATTTACAAATGCAATTCTGAGGCTGAAAAAATAAAATATAGACTCTAGTCATTGCTCCTCAAATAAAGAACCCCTCAGGGTAAGCTGTCAGTTTACACTGAAGTTTTAGAAAGTTTTAGAAGTACCATATTGGTCTCCTAGTAATAAGCACATAAGAAACTAAAATATAATACCTATATCACAGTGTTTTCTTGATGTGTATGTAGTACAGATAGAAATACCTGAGGGGATATTCAGGACATAGGAAACTGAAAATACCTTCTCAAATTTTCTATCATAACAGTGTTTAACAAAGGGATCACCTCAATTAAGAGTGTATAAACTGATTTAACTATCAGTTAGTGATATATCTGTTAGTGATATAATTAATAGATGTTAAACCATAAAGTTCTTCCTTATTTATGAATTGCAATAGTAAAAGGGGTTGATTTAATACAGTTTTAGAATTTTAAGGGATTTTGTGTTCAGTTATATTTTGTTCACAGTAAATAATAAATCAATTTGATTGATTCAAAATTATTTAAAATTCGTTAATACAATATTATTTCAGTAAAAATAATAACAAAGAGAAAATGTATGTGTGTGTGTGAGAGAGAGAGAAAGAAAGAGAGAGAGAGCAAGGGAACAATAGCAAATAATACAGAATGCTGCTTGGAAATATGATTCTCACTTACCAGTCTCTTCTTTGATTTTCTTATTCATAATTTAGGTTCATTTTAAAATACAATGTTATATTATTAAACCAAAATCATGACTAAAAATTAGATTGCTTGAAAGAAGCAAAACTAGAGCTTATGACAATAGTACATCAATAATCCCTTTTGAAGATCACAGTCAATAACTTTCCTTAAATGTGAACTCCAAAATAAAAATTAGGCAAAGCCTTGCCTAGGAAGAAATGATATATGCACACTACAGAGTCAAGCAGTTTAAATAGTTGAAATTATATTATATAATTATAACCACAAAGAAACCCTAAGAGAAAAATCATAACACAAAATGCTATTGTAATGTTTCAAGCTATCTGATAGATCATATCTTTAAAAGTCCTGATATTAAAAAGCTAGTATAAAGGCCTAAGATAGTTAGTTATAGCCTCCATGATTATGAATTATTTGCTTCAAGAATAATATCATTGTATTAAGCAAGAAAAATGCAATAATTACAAGAATAATAAACAAATATTTACGGAGATGGTAATAAATTATTCTGAAAATCACATAATCTAAAGTGCATAAAGATATATATTTGAATAATAAAACTCATTAGACAATTTGACATTAAAATTTTAAAAGTAATATAGAAGTAATGGACAAGTTCAAGTGACTGTAGCATATATTTCACAAACTTAAGTCCTAGAATTTGAAACTCTGGCACTCTAGAGTTCCTCTGAACATCACTTCGACTAAAAAAGTTTTTAGTTTTGGTACTTGGACAAAAAGAGTTTAATATTGCTGCCCCAAATCATCACACTTTCTTCCCCTAATTGGACATAATTCTTAGCACTACTCAGGATATCTCTTCAAAACAACATAAAAGTACGAATATAGAAAATATAGAGATTTGGGGCTGGAGAGATAAAATAACAAGTTGTGCACTTTCCTCCAGGTAGCCAATCTAGATTCAATCACTGGAACTCTATATGATTCCCTGGGCTCTGCCAGGAGTAATCTATGAGAACAAAGTCAGGGATAAGTCCTGAGTGCAGCTGGGTGTGGCTTCAAACAAACAAAAATGTATGCATAGAGTTTTATAAAGAATAATATGCAGGGGCTGGTGAGGTGGCGCTAGAAGTAAGCTGTCTGCCTTGCAAGCGCTAGCCAAGAAAGGACCACAATTCGATCCCCCGGCGTCCCATATGGTCCCCCCAAAGCCAGGGGAAATTTCTGAGTGCTTAGCCAGGAGTAACCCCTGAGCATCAAACGGGTGTGGCCCCACCAAAAAAAGAATAATATACAAATACTGGGGCCGGCGAAGTGGTGCTAAAGGTAAGGTGTCTGCCTTGAAAGCTCTAGCCAAGAAAGGACGGCAGTTAGATCCCCCGGAGTCAATATGGTCCTCCCAAGCCAGGGCAATTTCTGAGGGTTTAGCCAGGAGTAACCCCTGAGCATCAAACAGGTGTGCCCCCCAAAAAAACACACAAAAATATACAAATACTTTGCATATGAATAATGCTTGCAAGATTTTCATGATAAATTTAATAAAATAAAAGACTGCTACAACATTCCAAATAAATGTGCCATCAACAGTTAAGGATCTTATTTTTGTCACAGTATAATACAAGTAAAATCTTTAACATATAATTAATCATCTCAGCAAAATCATAGAATTACATATGCAACTAAATTAGTCTAAGAAAACATACTCCATAATTTATAGGTGTACATGTTCTCCATATAAAGGTAGTAATTTTCTTTTTTCTATTAACTGATTGATGATTATTTGATAATTCTGTCAGCCTAAGATGAATCAAAAACAATAGTTGGAAATTTCTCCCTAACTAGTATCAAATACTTCTTGTTGGGTTTACTGAAAGTGGAAAAATGGCAAAAGGTACAGAGGATGGAGGGGAGAGACATATAAAGTACATAGTATTGGCTTACTCTATTGCGTAGTCTGCTTTTTTGGTTTAGCTTATTGCCTGATGTCTGTATTTCTTTAATCTCGCCATTCAGACTATAGTAATCACTTTGCATCTTTCATATAAAAAGTTAAGCACAACATCATTGTTAAAACTCGTTTCCCAAATCCTTGTTTATAAATAGCTTCTAAATAAATCTTCAAAATTAGTTAAATTGACAAATTTGGTTCATATTTTGTTTGTTTTCATTTAATTTGGTCCAGACCTAGCTGTGGATGGGGCTTATTTCTGACTCTGCACTCATGGATACTCTTGTTGTAGTTTCATGTATAAAGAGAACTATGCCCAACCCTTCCCACTTTCAGAGAATACACAGATGTTATCAACTTGAACACTCTACCCTAAAAGTACTAGGGTCATTATTTTCTTTTCTCCCCCAAATGTCTTTTTTTTACTTTAATATCTCAGCACCTCAACTTAATGTCATGATTCTATTTACATACTCTCCAGAAATAAATAATTCAATTTGAAAATCAGAAAAAATAATTAAAAATGTATGTTAAAAAGTATAAAATTAATAATGTGAGGAGCATTAGTTTATAGAATTGAAATTTTTTTCTTTTTTTTTATTTTATTTTTTTCTTTATTTAAACATCTTGATTACACAAATGATTGTGATTAGGTTTCAGTCATGTAAAGAACACCCCCTTCACCAGTGCAACATTCCCACCACCAATGTCCCAAATCTCCCTCCATCTCACCCCAAACCCACCTGTACTCCAGACAGGCTTTCCAGTTCCCTCATTTATTCACATGATTATGGTAGTTCTCTGTGTAGTTATTTCTATAGCTGCACACACCACTCTTTGTGGTGAGCTTCATGAAGTGAGCTGGAAGTTCCAGTCCTCCTCTCATTGTCTCTGAGGATTGTGCAAAAATGACTTTTATTTTTCTTAAAACTCATAGATGAGTGAGACTATTGTGCGTCTCTCTCTCTCTCTCTCACTTCCTCTGACTTATTTCACTCAGCAGGATAGATTCAATGTACATCCATGTATAGGAAAATTTCATGACTTCATCTCTCCTGACGGCTGCATAATATTCCATGTACCACATTTTTTTAGCCATTTGTCTGTTGAAGGGCATCTTGGTTGTTTCCAGAGCCTGGCTATTGTGAATAGTGCTGCAATAAATATAGGTGTGAGGAAGGGATTTTGGCATTGTATTATTGTGTTCTTAGGGTATATCCCTAGGAGTGGAATACCTGGATCGAATGGAAGCTCAATTTCCAGATTTTGGAGGAATCTTCATATCATTTTCCATAGAGGTTGGACTAGATGGCATTCCCACCAGCAGTGGATAAGAGTTCCTTTCTCTCCACTTCCCCGCCAGCACTAATTGTTCTCATTCTTTGTGATGTGCGCCAATCTCTGTTGTGTGGGGTGGTATCTCATCGTTATTTTGATTTGCATCTCCCTGATGATTAGTGACAAGGAGCATTTTTTCATGTGCCTTTTGGCTATTTGTATTTCTTTTTTATCAAAGTGTCTGTTCATTTCTTCTCCCCATTTTTTGATGGGATTAGATGATTTTTTTCTTGTAAAGTTCTTTCAGTGCCCTGTATATTTTGGATATTAGCCCCTTATCTGATGGGTGTTGGGTGAATAGTTTCTCCCACTCAGTGGGTGACTTGTATCCTTGCACTATTTCTTTTGAGGTGCAGAAGCTTCTCAGTTTAATGTATTCCCATCTGTTGATCTCTGCTTCCACTTGTTTGGAAAGTGCAGTTTCCTCCTTAAAGATGCCTTTAGTCTCAATGTCATGGAGTGTTTTACCGACGTGTTCTTCTATATACCTTATGGTATCAGGTCTGATATCAAGGTCTTTAATTCAGTTGGATTTTACCTTTGTACATGATGTTAACTAGGGGTCTATGTTCACTTTTTTGCAAGTGCCTAACCAGTTCTGCCAGCACCACTTGTTGAAGAGTTTTTCCCTTCTCCACTTAAGATTTCTTGCTCCTTTGTCAAAAATTAGGTAACTGTATGTTTGGGGACAGTGTCTGAGAAGTCAAGCCTATTCCACTGATCTGAGGGTCTGTCTTTATTCCAATACCATGCTGTTATGATAACTTTTGCTTTGTAGTACAGTTTAAAATTGGGGAAAGTAATGCCTCCCATTTTCCTTTTCCCTAGGAGTGCTTTAGCTATTTGAGGGTGTTTATTGTTCCAAATGAACTTCATAAGTATTTGATCCACTTCTTTGAATAATGTCATGGGTATTTTTAAGGGGATCACATTAAATCTGTATAATGCTTTGGGGAGTATTGCCAATTTAATGATGTTGATCCTGCCAATCCATGAGCAGGGTATGTGTTTTCATTTCTGTGTGTCCTCTCTTATTTCTTGGAGTAGGGCAAACAATGAGAGCTTGATTTCTTCCTTTCCTATCTGGATTCCCTTGATATCTTTTTCTTGCCTGATCACTATAGCAAGAACTTCCAGTACTATATTGAAGAGGAGTGGTGAGAGCCGATAGCCTTGTCTTGTACCAGAATTTAGAGAAAAGACTTTTAGTTTTTCTCCATTGTGTTATTTGCCATTGGCTTGTGGTAGATGGCTTCAACTATATTGAGAAAGGTTCCTTCCATTCCCATCTTGTTGAGAGTTTTGATCAAGAATGGGTGTTGGGCATTATTAAGTGCTTTCTCTGCATCTATTGATATGATCATGTAATTTTTATTTTTCTTCTTGTTGATGTTGTGTATGATGTTGATAGATTTACGGATGTTAAACCATCCTTGCATTCCTGGGATGAAACCTACTTGGTCGTAGTGGATGATCTTCTTGATGATGCATTGAATCCTATTTGCCAGGATTTTGTTGAAGATCTTTGTATCAGCATTCATCAGGGATATTGGTCTGTAATTTTCTTTTTTGGCAGCATCTCTCTCTGGTTTTGGTATCAAGGTGATGTTGGCTTCATAAAAGCTATTTGGGAGTGTTCCCGTTGTTACAATTTTATGAAAGAGCCTGGGTAAGATTGGTAGTAGCTCCTCTTGAAAGATTTGAAAAAAGTCATTAAAAATCCATCTTTGCCTGGGCTTTTCTCTTTGGGCAAATGTTTGATTACAGTTTCAATTTCCTCAGTAGTGATGGGGGTGCTTAGATATGCTACATCCTCCTTAGTTAAATGTGTAAGCTTATAAGTGTCCAAGAATTTTTCCATTTCTTATAGGTTCTCATGTTTAGTAGCATAAAGTTTCTCTAAGTAGAATTGAAATTTCTTATAAATTATATTTTTATAATTAAGATGTATATAATTTCTTACATATAGAAATTTATTCCCACTAAAATTTTTTGTTAACTTTATTTTATATGTAATTGTTAAGTGTATTTTTAATTTATTTAAGCATTTTATATTAATCATGAGCCAATTTATTATTTTTAAACATGCATAATTTCATATATTTATTTGTACATATATTTGAATATGCTTTTATCTCTTCATTACAGAAAATATATTTGGACTTTATGTATTATGTCAAAAGTTATCAAGTTAAAGCAATGTTTATGATTATCAAAAGATTTAACTTTTTTTAAGTTTTGAAGAAACTCAAAATATAAAATAATATGTGACATACATGCCATGTTCAGAAAATTATATTTGTCAAATATATACACATAAAACCCTTTAATACACAACCATAATAGTCAAGATGTTAACATCAAAATAAGGCTCATTTTAACAAAAAAATATAGCAAAAACTGTTGAGATGAATTATTGTACAGTGGATGGGCATTTTTCTTGAAAAATGCAGACCTAATTTGATCCCTATCATTTCATAATGGTCCCCAGAGCATTGCCAAGAGTGATTTCTAAGTACAGATCAACAAGTAACCCAGTATCATCAGTTGTGACTCAAAAAACAAGAATAAAATATGAAAAAACTAAAAGAAAATTAGACAAAAGAACTTGTAAAAAGATACGTTAATGGCGTTAAAGCAGTATTAACAGATAATGAACTAGTTTTTTTGAAATAACTGATAAAAATAAGCTATCTTTATATCTTAACTGTAAAAGTATTTAAAGCAAATACAGTAAGATTGAATAAATATTTAACTACTTAATAAGGTTGATCAGAACAAATACTGAAACAAAGTTTAAATGGCAAGACTTCAAATTTAAATTAATACAATGGAAGTATATATGATTGTGTACATGTGTGTTTATATTTAATAATAAAAATTCTTTATACCAATATTTATATTTCTTACCTAAGCCATAGAAATACAATTACCCATGCCAAAATTTCCACTTTGTAACATGTGCTTTAACTGATTATCTTTAATAATAAAAATATAGGTTTTAATTCTGATTTCAAATATGCTTATTTTATAAGAAGCATATATTTTTAATTTTGTAAAAATAATTAATATTTTATTTGTTTATTTATTTTGGGCCACACCTAGTGACACTCACGGGTTACTTCTGGCTATGCACTCAGAAATTGCTCCTGGCTTGGGGATTGAATGGAATATGGGATGGGATATGAGATGCCAGGGGATAGAACGGTGGTTGCTCCTAGGCTAGCACATGTAAGGCAGACACCTTATGCCCTGCTCAACCACTCTGGCCCCTAATATTTTATTTTTAATTTAACTTTATTGATAAATGTGTAATAGTCCTATAAATTTTCAACTCAGTATGAATGAGTCAACATTACACACAATTCTTTGTGAAAGTTTGAATAATTTTGTTTGTATCCCAAACATAGAAGATGGACAAGCAGCATTTAATGAAATGATATGACAAATTCTAAGCATGCTTGTATCACAAGAACGTGTAAGAAATTATGATGAATTTGACAGCTGTGTGACATATAGGAATTTTGTGTCTCTATCCATCTTTATATTCTAGTGTCTGTCTTTTTTTTTTTGTTTGTTTGTTTTTGGGCCACACCCTGTGACGCTCAGGGGTTACTCCTGGCTATGCGCTCAGAAGTTGCTTCTGGCTTCTTGGGGGACCATATGGGACGCCGGGGGATCGAACCGCGGTCTGTCCTAGGCTAGCGCAGGCAAGGCAGGCACCTTACCTCCAGTGCCACCGCCCGGCCCTCTAGTGTCTGTCTTATCCCTACTTTCATTAGATATTTAGATTGTGATTTACAAACATAAACTGGTACCAGAGAGCGAGTGCACTGAATAAGATGTTGCCTTGATAGTTTACATTGGTTTGAGTGCTAGCACTATTTATGACCTCCAAGTCTCAGTAGGATGCTTAGAATAGACTCAGAAGTAAGCCCCAAGCACCATTGAGTGAGACCCCCAAAGCAAATAAGTTAGTAATTAAATACAAATTTGAATTGTCAATATTTTTCTCACATTTTATCTTGGTTCCTAAGAAAAATAAATTACCAGAGCTTTTATCAAATAATTATTTAGATATTCTATACAAAACTTTGCTGCTACTTTAACTTCTTCATCTTCTATATGCAGCTTTTAAATTCAAATGTATAATATTGCATAGTTAGTATTTATTCATATTTTTAGAATCTTTAATGCATAGAACTTCTTGATATATACATTTAAAGTGCAATAATACAAGACTTCTAAGGTTTAAAATAATCATCAAAATTATTCTTTTCAATATGTTAGATTATTTCACATAGAAGGTGTAATTCTCTAACACATTGAAAATAATGAATTTGAAGAAAAAACCAAATGGATCTTTTAATAAATGTGAATTAAAATGGTATGGGAATGCCAACTTGTCTTGCCTTTTTTGGAAAACATTATGGATATTCTATAAAATCTGAATAATCCAGCAGTAATACTTCTAGGATTACAGTCTAGGAACACAAAAACACTATACAAAAATGCCATCTGCACTTCTAAGCTCATTGCAGCATTATTTACAATAGTAAGGAACTGGAAACAATCTAAGTGACTGAGAACAGATAAGTGGCTAAAGAAACTATGGTACATCTACAATGGAATATTATCCAGCTGTTAGGAAAGATGAAGTCATGAAATTTTCTTATATTTGGATAATTATGATTATGCTGAGTAAATGAGTCAGATGAAGAGAGATAGACATAGAACAAATACATTTATAATTGGGATATAAGAAAAATAAAAATGTTGTTACAATAATTAGAAACAATATAGATGAGGGTCAGAAGGACCAGACCATGCTAGGAAGCTTGACATAATTAGTGTAGCACTGCAATTAAGGCAGAGAAGAAATCACTAAGACGATGACAATTGAAACTTAACACTTAAAACAATAATTGGGTTTTGGTTGTAAATAAAGTGATATGCACAGTATTCTTTTATTAACAATAGTTCAAAGCACAGTGTCTAAAAAGGAACAAAAAGAGAGTGAGGAAGGAGTGAAATGCCTGCCCCAGAGACCCGCTGGAGCAGTGTAGTGGGGAAGCAGATTGTGGAAAACATTCATCGGTGAAGAGTGGCATATAATGTAATACTGAAATTCAATGCTAAACAACTTTATAATCATGGTGTTTAAATCAAAAAGTAAATTGGGCAAATAAAAATATATAATAGATAGCTATTGTACTAATGAAAAAATATGTGAATAAAAAGATGTAGATAAAAATCATGAAGTTTTGAGAAAGATAGAATAGATATTAAAGTTATAAAATAGCATGTAGGGCACATGCCTTGCATACAGCAAATACAGGTTCAAACCTCAGCACACAATATGGTCCCAGGAACATGCCAGGAGTAACCCCAGAATGCAGGGTCAGGAGTATGCCCCGAGCACAGCATGATTACCCCAGAAACAAATAAACAAAAATGAGATAAAAATACCTTTTAATTTGTACATTTATTTAATAAAATTTTTATATGTAAATTTGATAAAAAATATTTCAGTTTCTTACATCATACATAGAAATACTTTGGTACTAGTTAATTTTTAATGAAAATATTTAATAAAAAGAATTCTTAAAAATACTAATCAGAGAAATTTTTTTTCACCTTTTTTGTTTGTTTTGGGCCATATTTAGCAATTCAGGGCTTACTCCTGGCTTTGTGCTCATAGGCTCTTCTTGATCTTTTATTCTGTTTCCAATCCCCATCCTGCCAGCACCATCATTCAGATACATACTTTCTTTTTTTTAAAATTGATATAAATAATTTTGATTTTTGATAATTTAGATTTTGGTCCATATTCAGTGGTGCTCGGGCCTTAATCTTTTTTTTTTTTCATTTTTTTTCATATTTTTTTTAAATTTAAACACCTTGATTACATAAATGATTGTGTTTGGGTTTCAGTCATGTAAAGAACACCACCCATCTCCATTGCAACATTCCCATCACCAATGTCCCAAATCCCCCTCCTCCCCACCCGACCCCCGCCTGTACTCTAAACAGGCTCTTCATTTCCCTCTTACATTCTCATTATTAGGACAGATACATACTTTCTATTAGCACAGGGGAAGTGCAAGGCTGAAAAAAAAAAAAAAAAGGCCTGACAGTGTAGTAGTAGCCAGGACAACATCCTGATATTGGTTGCTTTTCTTCAGTGCAAAGAGACTATGGAATCTTCTGGACAGTGCCCAGCAGCAGTATTTCCATAGGCTGCATTTTTTTCCTACTCCCATTGTGAAAAATGAACTTGTTTCACTTAGACGGACTATTGTAACCTTGAAGTTAATATCAGAGAATTGCATGTGAAAATGAAACTTAAATTAGATGAGGCTAAAATGAAAGCTTTCCAAACCCATGACACCTAAAAGACTTCTAGAATGCTCCTATTATCAGTGAGTGCTCAGCAGCAAATGCCCAAGGCTTTCTCCCATTCAGATCATGAGAGGGACTTCACACAGTTCTCCCTCAATTATTAATATCTTAACACTGAGGAGAGGCTTCCCCACAATGTAAACCAGCTTATTGCAAGGCAAAAATGCCCTATGTACAGTATTATCACACTGACCCCAATATGTATTTTTTTTTTTATGCAGAGAAAGATATCGTAAAGAAACAAGGCCTTCCCACATTCTCTACATGCCTTTTTTTCTATTTTGGGGACCACACTTTTGTTTGAAGGCCTTTCTACATTCCTGACCTAAGGCTTCTTTCCAGTATGAATTTTTATGTGCCCAGAAGCCATTGAGGAATGAGTGAAGGCTTTCCCATGAAACATAAATAATGTTTCTCTTCAGTATAAATAGGTGCCTAATAAGATTTGAGGATTGAGCAATGGAGAGGTAAGCGAATGCATTGCCACATCCTAGAAATGTCTGATATTTCTTTGTTTGCCATTCCTATGGGTCATACAGGTGTGATAGTTTATTCAAAGTGTGTCCACCTTGCTGACAGTCTTAGAGATTCTGTACACTAAGGGTGTCTGAGAACATAGCACAGTGCAGAGCACTGTATTACATGGACTGGTTACTCCTGACACTAAGGAATTTTCTGGGGTCTCTTGAAAGTTGGATGCCCAGATCTGGCTGTGGGAGACAGAGGCCGAAGACTCAAGTTGGGTTCAAGCTTGGTGCTGTTTATTCAAACAAAAAGTGGAATATTTATGCTCAATTTCTTGACAAGTCATAATTTTCAGACTAAAGTAATTTACAAAAATGGCACAGGGATAAATTGTTCAAGGCATATTCTGATTCAGATCACTATCACTTTTAATGTGCTTTTTACGATCTGAGGTTCAATAGCCAACAAGTTCAGTTTTCCAGAAATTGGTGTTATTTTGGCCTTATTCCAGGTCATGCATTCTTAACTGCGGTCTGAAATGTAAACCATTGTTATAATTACATGTAGGCTAGCAGCAAAACTATATTTGAGAGTGAGTAATTATTCTGTAAGACTAAATAGAGAATACTGGAATCTACGCCAGTGTTCTTAATAAGGTGTGTTTATATATTTGAGTAATCTTTAAATTAGTCTAAGAAAACTGAGCAATGATTATTAGATTACATGATACTTGAATCTATGCAAGTGTTAAATCTGAATAATCTTTAAAATGCCAGCTGAAGATATGTCTCAACTAATATTTATGCTACATCCCCTTTTTTTCCTGAATGCCTCATGCACAGGCAACCAAGTTTTTTTTAGGGCCCAAATGCCTTTCTGTACAGATTATTCTCCAACCCTTTTTTATTACAGGAATGAATTTTCATATAGTGTCTGTGAGTACAGGCAGTTTTAAAAAGTTTTTGCAATCGTAGATAGCTTTTGAAAAACCTCCCTCAGGTGGTTAGGGACTTTTCAAGCTTTGTGCCTTCTTAGGTCTCAGTCTCTGTTTACATGGAGGATGGTGTAGCAGCCTCCCCATCACTTCTATGTTTTTTGTCTAGTTCAACCTAATATACTGGTCTCATGTCAATGATAGTCCTATGATCACATAGACTTTTCCAAAAAATTAATCATTGCTTATTATATTAGGCAAGTTGTATAATGACAAAAATTAAGGGTCTAGATATACTCAGTAATCTTTTAGATAATAGAGATATTTGATCATATTTTGGAAGATGAAAATTAACTGTTTCAAAATCTTTAATTTACACATTCACTTAATGAGTTAAGAGTAGAGGGCTGATCTCCTATTTTATAAAGCCAGAATTCCTCGTTATGTATTTCAATATTAAGTTTGATGTCTATATGTCTACCAGGAAGTATCACATATAGACTGTGCTCTTTTTTCATTGCATATTATTAATAATCATACTATATTTACTCATTCTCCTTGTTACCTTAAAAGTTTCCGTTTCATAAAGCATATATGTTCTTCTATTACCCTAATTTTACACCTTTCTTTTTTTGTACTTTACTTAAAGAAAACGTCGACAAGGGTGTTTTTAAAACATTTGTTTCCAGATAAGTGAGAGCAAAATTATTTTAAAAAGAAGAGAAAGAATAAAAGGAGGTAATGAAGAGAAGAAAAAAGCAACAGGTATATTATATTTTATGTTATATTATATCATGTCATATATCATATCATATTATATTATCGCCACATGTGTCATTAAGTCATTGTTACAAGGTTTAGTGAGCCTTTATTGTTAGAGAACCATTCAATTATATTATTTTTATTCTGAACATTATCTGTTTTTAGCTACACATTGGCATTTATATTGATGTGTTTTTATGAGGAAGACAGTATTCAACAATAATGAAATTTTCTCATAGCCACATATGCTGAGGCATGTTTCAGGAATTCAAAGCACTGTCACAGATACCACTACATTTTTTTTATTAATAATTTTTATTTTGACCAAAGTGGATTACAAATCATTCACAGTACTATTTTAGGTACATAATGTCATTGAATCAGGGGCATTCCCATCACCAATGTTGTCCTCCCGCCAGCCCTGTTCCCAGCATGTATCCCTTATCACCCCTCTTTCCCACCCCCCTGGGCTGCTAATGTAAGTGTTTCCTTCTGTGTCTAGCTTGTTGTAGATTTGTGAGGCAATTTGTGAGGCAGAACAAGATGGTTCAAGTTATGTGGTTCTGTCTGAAGGTAAGAAAAAAAAAAAGAAAAAAGGGGGCAAAAAAATCAAACAAGCAAAAACTGGCAGGAGTTCTCCCAGAGACTATAAAAATCAGTTTAAGAAAAGAAAGGGAAAAAGAAAGGAAAACAAAAATAATGCAAAAAATCAAACCCAAACCCCCCCCAAAAACAAACCAAAACTAACCAAACAAACAAAAAATACCTGAAAAGCACCACAGCAATAAAGACAACAACCAAACACTAAACACGGTCCCAAATAAAGACTAATCAAATCACAGGTATGTGTTTTAAAAAGAATTCCTCAAAAATTAAAAAAATTAAGACTCATTAAGACTTACTTTGAATATGTTTCAAGATTTAAAAAACATTTTATTGACAATAGACTGGGTTTAGCTACTTAACACATTAAATATGTTTCACACATTTTTTGTGCAGTATAACTATTTTTATAAAGTTTTCTAAGGAGACTTTCATTAAAATTTTACACTTCAATAACTGAAACATTAATAACAGGTGAATATATTTTTTCATTATCTATTTTGGCTTCTGAAAATTAGTAGAAATATTGTATCTGAGTATTTTTCAAATTTTGTGGATGATAATAAAATAATAACTTAACCTGCCTGAGACTTTTTTTGCATTATGATTAAATATGTATAAAATAAATTAATATTGTAAAGTAGTTGTATTAAGGTATAATACTGAAACCATAGAAAAATTGAATAAACTAAGAAAAGATTTCTGTTGGACATAAAAATGGGTAGCACATTCATTTCATTTTCAAATTGTATAATAAATGCATAGAATATATCTATATGTGTATCTATGTACTTATACATATTTTAACCACTTTTTCAATGTCACAGAGAAAGCAATCCACAGTAACTGAGAAAAAGCCCCTGTTCTCACAGAATTTAATTTCATGAAAAAGAAGAATTTAAAAATATATAATAAATAGCTAGCAATGAGTATAAAACTGAAGTGCTGATGGAAGTCCCGTCCAAACACGCTGACCACGCGAATGGCCCTAGCTCCTCCCCCCCCCCCCCCCGGATATTTCCTTCTGCCCCAGGTAGGGAAGTCCCGCTCAACCACACTGACTGCGTGAACAACCCTAGCTCCTCCCTGCCAGGTTTTCCCTGCCTGCCTCAGGTAGGGAAGCCCTGCCCAACCACGCCAACTGAGCTAATTGCGCGAATATAGCCTAACACAACATATAGGACTAGCCAGCTCAGACCTAACACCCAAATTTCTTAAATAATTAAGAGCCCATAAAGTTGGAAACAAAATACCAAACAAACCAGAAATATCTAAATCAAACAATGCAGGTGGCAAAAGCACGCTCTGATCGAAAGGCCCTGCAAATCAGGCAACACCAAGAATTGCAAAGAAATATGGGTAAACCAAGGAAGTCCCTAACATCTAGAGATATGGAAGGAAACACAAACAATTTTCCAAGTCCACCAAAACGAACAGATCAAGAGATGAAGATCTGAAAACAGCCATGAAAAAAGAAATGCAAATCATGGTAAATGAATTGAAAGAAGCACTAGCCAGAGAGTACAAGAAAACCATGAATAAAAAAATCAACCGACTAAGAGAAGAATTGCTACAGAATATGAGAAATTTTATACAAATTGAATTTAAGGAAACAATAAATAATGTAAAAATCTATACGAGTAGAATTTCACAGCTGGAAAAGCGTATAGAACAACTCGAAGAAAAACTGCAATCAAAAACCGTCCAGGAAAGCAACAAGAAAATAAAAGGCAAAGCACTGGAAGAGAAAGTCCAGTACTTAATAAACAAAGACAAAAGAAATAATCTAAGAATTGTAGGTATACCAGAAGGGAAGGAAACAGGGAAAGGGGAAGAACAAGTGGTCAGGGAAATAATACCAGAAAATTTTCCAACCCTCTGGAAAGAGACCTCGATGCAACTCCAGGAAGTAAAAGGAGTCCCTAATAAAATAGACTCTAACTAAACTCATCACTCTTTGTGGTGATCTTCCTGAGGTGAGCTGGAACTTCCAGCTCTTTCTAATAATGAGAATGTATGAGGGAAATGGAGAGCCTGTTTAGAGTACAGGCGGGGGTCTAGTGGGGAGGAGGGAGATTTGGGACATTGGTGATGGGAATGTTGCACTGGTGATGGGTGGTGTTCTTTACATGACTGAAACCCAAACACAATCATGTGTGTAATCAAGGTGTTTAAATAAAATAAAAAATATTATATTAATTTTACATGTATCTAATGAAGCTCTAGAGAAATGCCTGCCACGTAATTGCAAGTTTATAAGATGTTAAAAAACTAAGAGTATATTGATAGTCAAATAACATTTTATTGTTTATAAAGTATATATCTCTATATATCATGACCTGAGTACTTATAGTTTAATGCTAATAATTTATTGTCCATTAATCTAATTTAATTTTTAAAGCCCAAAAGTGAGAAATTGGGCAATAAAATTTGTACTAACTTAGATATTATTTTTAAACTACTCCTAAAAGATAAGATTTTTGAAAAAAATAAATCAATGTATAGAAGACCAAAATACCACTTGCATTAATAATATGAACATATATTTCATAGTTAAAATTTACCTTTCATTTAATATATGTCTTTATTTTAGTTTAAATTATGTAATAAGACTTTGCATAACAATTGTATGTCATTATAAATTCATTCTAAATAAATTAAATCATGTAGAAGTTATTTCAATATTGTATTTACATAATCACTTTTACTTAAAAGAAAAACTTTTATTTTTATCATAATACCAAGATTTGACTAGTTGTTCATAATACAGACACTTACGTATTTTCCGGCATATGAGATGACTTTTGAAACAAAAAAAAATGTCAACCAAAAATCGGGGATCGTCTTATACGCTGAGCATATCCCAAAAATAAATAAATAAATAAATAAATAAATAAATAAATAAATAAATAAATAAAATAGACCACAATAAGCCAACACCAAGATATATAGAAATCTAAATGGCAAAAAACAAACAAACAAAAAAAAAAAAAAAGAGAGAAGGATGAACTCTTAAAAGCCATAAGGGAGAAAAAAAACCCTCAAATGCAAAGGAAGGAACAAAAGAATCAAACCAGATCTCCCATTTAAAACAATTCAAGCAAGAAGACAGTGGAATGCCATATTTAAATGACTGAATGAAAGAAATTTCCAGCCTAGGGTCCAATACCCAACAAAGCTCTCATTCATATGGAAAGGAAGACTAAAAACATTCTCAAATAAAAACGATCTAGCAATATTTGTGCAAACAAAACCAATCTTAAATGACCTACTCAGAGACAAATTACACAATCCAAATCCCTGATTGTAACAGCAACAACAACTCTACACAACACTACTACACAACAGCCCTCTCTATCAATAATCTCCTTAAATGTTAATGGTCTAAACTCTCCCATTAAAAGACATATACTAGAGAACTGGATTAGAAAACATAAACCGGACTTCTGTTGCTTACAAGAAACATATCTACTAATGCAGGAAAGGCACAGACTTAGAATAAAAGATTGGGAATCAATGATTCTGGCCAATGGAAAACAAAAAAGAGCAGGGACAGCCATCCTAATATACCAAATTGCACTCAACCTCAAGAAAGTGATCAGAGACAAGGAAGGTCACTACATACTGATCAGGTAACAATAGATCAAGAAGTACTAACCCTGGTCAATATTTATGCACCTAATGTAGACTCAGCAAAATATGTGAGGCAATTACTCACAAACCTAGAGAAATACATGAAGGGAAATGTGATAGTAGTAGGGGATCTCGGTACTCCACTATCACCACTGGATAGATCCAGCAGGCAGAAAAATAGCAAAGTAATAAGAGCCCTAAACAAAAAATTAGAAGATCTAGGGCTAGTTAACTTATATAAGGCCCTCTACCCCCAAAAAGCAGAATATACATACTTCTCAAGCCCACGTGGAACCTTCTTCAGAATAGACCATGCCTTAGGATATAAATCTAACTTATATAAAACCACAAGTGTAAGGATCATCAGAAGCACCTTATCAGATCACTATGCAACAGAGGTCAAAATTGATTGAAAGAAGAAACAATGGAGAAAACAAAACACCTGGAGATTAAACAACATGCTACTCAACAACATTTGGATCAAAGAGCAAATCAAGGAAGAAATAAAATGATTCCTTGAAACAAATGATAATGAAGAGACAACTTGTCAAAACTTGTGGGACACAGCAAAATCAGTAATTAGGGGGAAAGTCATAGCAATACAGGCTTATGTCAGAAAAGAGAAAAATAACAAAATCACCAATTTAAAGGAATACCATAAGGAACTGGAACAACTGCAGCAAAGAAATCCAACCACAATGAGAAGTCAAGAAATAATAAAAACCAGAGCAGAAATTAACAACATAGAAACCAAGAAAACAATACAAAAAAATTAGTGAGTCCAGAAGTTGTTTTTTTTGAAAAAATAAACAAGATAGACAAACCACTGGCAAGACTCACAAAAAAAAAAAAAAAAGAGGGAAATCATCCAAATTCATAGGATCACAAATGAAAGGGGAGAAATTACAACAGAACCCAATGAGGTCATATTATGAACAACTATACTCAGTTAGACTAGAGAACCTAGCAGAAATTGACAGATTCTTGGAAAAATACCAGCTACCAAGATGAATCTGAAGATCTAGAAAATCGAAACAGGCCAATCACTTCAGAGAAAATCAAAGATGTAATTAAGAAACTCCCTAAAAACAAAAGTCCAGGTCCAGATGGTTTTACAGGTGAATTTTATCAAACATTCCGAGAAGACTTACTACCATTGATACACAGGCTCTTCCAAACCATAGAAAAGACAGGAACCCTCCCCAACTCCTTTTATGAGGCTAATATCACACTCATTCCCAAAGACTGCAAGGACAGCACCAAGAAAGAAAACTACAGACCAATCTCCATAATAAACATAGATGCAAAAATTCTCAACAAAATTTTACAAACCAAATCCAGCACTACATCAGAAAGATTATACACCATGACTAACTGGGTTTCATCCCAGGGATGCAAGGTTGGTTCAACATATGTAAATCAATCAACATTATACATCACATCAACAACAAGAAAAACACAAACCACATGATCATATCAATCGATGCAGAGAAGGCATTTAATAAAATTCAGCAACCATTTATGTTGAAAACACTCAGCAAAATAGGCTTAGAAGGAACCTTTCTCAAGAAAGTTACAGCTGTCTATGAAAAGCAACCAGCCAACATTATCCTCAATGGCGAAAAACTGAAAACATTTCCACTAAGGTCAGGAACTAGGCAAGGCTGTCCACTCTCTCCATTCTTAATAAATATAATCTTAGAAGTCCTACCAATAACAATCCGACAAGAGAAGGGAATCAAAGGAATCCAAATTAGGAAAGAGGAACTCAAATTATCCCTCTTTGCAGATGATACGATGATATACATAGAAAATCCTAAAGAGTCCACAGTAGGGGCCAGGCGGTGGTGCTAAAGGTAAGGTGCCTGCCTTGCCTGCACTAGCCTTGGACGGACCGCGGTTCGATACCCCAGTGTCCCATATGGTCCCCCAAGCCAGGAGCAACTTCTGAGCACATAGCCAGGAGTAACCCTTGAGCATTACCAGGTGTGGCCCAAAAATCAAAAAAAAAAAAAGAGTCCACAGTAAAACTCCTAGAAATAATTAACCAGTACAGCAAAGTGGCTGGCTACAAAGTGAATGCACAAAAGAGAGAGATTAAGAATTCAATTCCATTTAAAATAGTAACAAAAAACATTAAATACCTATAGATCAACCTTACAAGGGAAGTGAAGGACTTATACCAGGAAAATTTCAAAAACACTTCAGAAAGAAATTGAAGAGGATGTAAGGAAATGGAAGAACATCCCATGCTCATGGGTAGGTAGAATCAATATAGTCAAAATGACCATTCTACTCAAAATCCTATATAGATTTAATGCAATCCCCATCCAAATTTAGACATCATTCTTTAAAGACTTAGAACAATCAATCATAAAATTCATCTGGAACCAGAAAAGACCCAGGATAGCCAAATACATACTAAAAACAAGAAGCTGGGTGGCATCTCACTACCTAACCTGAAGCTATACTATAAAGCCATAGTGATCAAAACGGCATGGTACTGGTACAAAGACAGAGCCTCAGACCAGTGGGTTAGAACAGAATTTCCAGGCATAAGCCCCCAGACATATAGTCAACTAATATTTGACAAAAGAACCAAGAACTTGAAATGGGACAAAGAAAGTCTTTTCAACAAATGGTGTTGGTACAACTGGAAAACCACATGTAATAAATTAAAAATTGACCCATACCTCACCCCATATACAAAAGTCAACTCAAAATGGATCAAAGACCTCGAAATCAGACCCAAAACCATAAAGTTTATTAAGAAAAATATAGGCGGAACACTCGAAGACCTATATATCAAAAAAGTCTTTGATGATAGATTGCTAATGGCAAGAACTTTAGCCTGAAACATAAACAAATGGGACTACACCAAACTAAAAAGCTTCTGCATGGCAAAAGAAACCATACTCAACACAAGAAGACAGGCAACTGAATGGGAAAAAATCTTTGCACTCAACATGTCCGATAAAGGGCTGATATCCAGAATATACAAAGCACTCAGAAAGATGAACTCCACAAAACCAAATAAAGCCATAGAAAAAGGGGAGATGAACTGAAAAGATACTTCACTGAAGATCGAAAGATAGCCAATAAACACATGAAAACATGTTCACCTTCACTCATCATTAGGAAATCCAAATTAAGACAACAATGAGGTACCACCTTACACCAGTGAGCATGGCTCACATCAAAAATAATGAAAACAATCTCTGTTGGTGGGGTTGTGGTATGAAAGGCACTCTCATCCACTGCTGGTGGGAATGCCCCCTAGTCCAACCCCGATGGAGAACAGTCTGGAGAGTGCTCAAGGAACTCAGAATTGAACTGCCATTTGTCCCAGCAATTGCTCTCCTGGGTATCTACCCCCAAGCCGGAAGGCCATTCATTCTCAAATATGTGTGCACCCTACTATTTATCGCAGCACTCAGTATAATAGCCAAGTCTTGGAACCAACCTCGATGACCAACAACAGATGAGTAGATCATTAAGATGTATTATTTATACACAATGGAATACTACATGGCAGTAAGAAATGATTCAATCACAGACTTTGCAGCAACATGGATGGACCTTGAACATATTATGTTAAACGAAGTAAGTCAGAAAATGAAAGATAAACACAGAATGATATCACTATTCTGAATCACCTAGAAACTACACCATGTATACAACTAATATTCAAAGATCAAATAACAGGACTTAACAGGGTAGAAACTCTGAACATTGAAATACCACACATATACTGGGCAGAAGTGCCCAGAACACATGAAAGAGGAACATCATAAACTCTCGACCACACATTAAACCATAAAGAAACCAACATCTGCAGAAACAGCAGCGTAGAGTGAACAGGTATGTAATCAGCCTGATACTGAAAAGGCTCATAATAATCTATTAGGGATCTTATACAAGGTTACAGGTAAAGAATACCATGGGAAATTACTGACTACAACCAAAGTATTTCAAAATAATAGGTGTTAATGCCTTAAGCTTAATATATTCAAAATAACCTCTCAGCTTTTCTGTCCACATGTGTTCTTGGATACAAAGAATAGACATCCTAAGATGGCATCTCAGAGCTAAGCCACACGAGATACCATACCCAGGTTGCGTTACAAAATTGTCCGGACAAAACTTTTTAACACACCCTTTATCTCTAGGGCATACCTTCTTTTAGGACCTGAAGCATGTGACCAGCCAGACCACTGAAGCAAAAACGGTGACCTGCAGACTTATACTAAGGGGCCCACTCCTCATACATATTCAAGCAAAATAACATGCCCCCGCTCTTTTCACCCCTCTTCTCACTACTCCCTCTTCCTTTTTTTTATTCCCTATTTAATCTTATTTTCCCCTTTCTTCCTTTCTTCCCCTTCCAAATATTCTCCCATATCTCCTTCCAGGAATCCGACTACCCCTTCACCCCTCTATCCCATCCAGATTTTCCAATTTATTAAAACTCTTCACCCTCAGTTCTTCATCTATTAGGCATCAAGACTGACCTCCTACCCCAAGGAACCAAGCGAAGGGACATCCACTCAAACCCACACCTCGTCCCTGGCAGGAAAAGGCAACCAACACCCCTACTTACTCATGCTGTGTGACTCTCCCTACCTACTAATCTTAATGTGGACTGTTGCTGGATATCAGACTTAGCCCTAAAAGTACTCCCATTGCAAGAACTTTACAAGACCCCCCTCAAATCTTTCACCAATCTCAGGAAGGGCATGGTGTGCGATGAAAAGGTGCCTGGGAACCCACACCCCACAAGAAAATCTCAAAAGGCAATGGGAAACATATACTTCCATCATAAGTATAAGACCTGTATAACACTACCTCTTTATTTTTTATTTCATTTTACTTACAATCACTTTCACTATACATATGTGAGAAATATATATTTTTATTTCTATTTTTAAGTTTTTTGGGTGTGTGACTTGTTTCTCTGTTCTTTTCACCCCCAAATGCACCGGCAATATAATGAAGCACCATTTCTTCCTGCAAAGGCACACTAAAAAAGGGGAAATCTCATGTATATAAACAAGCTCTTATCTACTAGAGATAAGAACTCATACTTATTTACAATAAAAGGGAATCTCCCACCTTGAAAATATGTCATGTGGATCCATCTTAGACGCCAGAAGAATATACACCAACCATCCAGACTTCAATCCTGAACCCCAGACATAGAATCGACACAGTTCTTCACAACAGCTAAAGGAACCAAAGCCCACCTGGGACATCCTGAATACTACTCGATCTCCAACATGTGCCAGTTCTAATATCAGATCCTGACAATGAGGAAATTGGGAACAAATGGACATAAGAACAGGTTATCCTACCTTACCAAGTAATGATAAAACAAAATTGGAAGACTTACCACACTATGGGCTGTGCAAAAGCGAAGAACGTAATCTACAGATGACTGGCTGATAGAACCATGACCGGGCAGTATGTATTCTGGGACCAACAAGAAAGCCCTTGTCTAGGGTCTGGTCTATGTCCTGCATAACAAACATGACCTCCAATTACAGTCCTGACTGAGGCAATTGCAACTGAACGGGTCTTCTGGAATCATAACGAAAGACGATATCCCAGAATCCATCCGAGCTTCAGTGCAAGGGCCAAGACCACTAACCACAGAAGACAGATTAGAATGACATCGAGGAAACAGAACTTCTAAAATCACAAAGAAAGTCATCATCATAAGTTCCACTCCTTGACCTGTGCACAGACTGAGACCCCTAGATTTAGAAGTCTGTCTTTATCATCCAGATCGGAGCAAAAGTCTTCCATACAGCACAAAAACACCAAGGGGAGAGTAAATGAAAGTGAAAGGAGTCTACAGATAATCCCATGACAATATATTCCAAGGGTAGGGATACCCTGTATCTCTTAGGCCAAGGGGATTCCTGTTTCAGATGACCCCAACATTTACTGTGCCTATGCAGGGGGGGGGAGAGATAAAAAACACCAAATAATCAATTTTTTAATTTTTTTTATTTTTTATTATTTTTTATCTAATTTTTATCGAATTCTTTGTTTTGGGGTAAATATTGAAGTAGTTGTCCATTTTTTAATTATATATTTACTTTTTCTTTCTTCTTTTCTCTTCTTCCTCCTTGTGCCTTGTCATATTTCCTATCTCAAGACCATCGCAACTATGTGGTGCATATTTTTATGGCTGCAGTGCTCACTGAATATCTTATTTGATTCCTCTTTTTGAACTGCTGTGGTGTTTCACCTTCTTCTTTTCTCCATCGTCCCTCAAACCAAGGATGAGAGCCTCTAGAATGACTCTACTCATAGTCGGCGTAGTCGATTTTTACCCCATTGTCTTACCTTTCTCTTCAAACAAATCCATATAACTTGATCTTTCTAGTCCCACCTCCCAACTAGAGGGGGCAATAATGAAGGCACCAAGACCAAACAGTTATAAGCCCACTAAGTAATTAACTAGACACAGAGGGGACCACACATTCTAGAAGCCCCTGGGGGGAAGAGTGGATGATATGGGAGGCAGGATGGGAGCGGTTATGGCAGGACAATTCAGTGGTGGGAATTCCCCTGTTTCAATGTAAATATGTACCTGGAGTATTACTGTGAATGATATGTAAGCCACTACAATTAAAATAAAAATTATGTTAAAAAATAAAATATATAAATAAAAAATAACAAAAAACCCCTGAAATGCTATAAATGGAACAGGAACTGATATTAAATCTTGAGTTAGTAACAATAATTTATTAAATGGAATTTAATAAAACATAATTAATAGATGATAAACTATATGTAGAGCCAATAGTTTGGAAAATAATGAAAAAAATTTAAAAATTGTTTTAATTGTGGGGCCAGAGCAGTGGTGCAAGCCATAGGGCATCTGCCTTGTGTGCACTGCCTAAGACTGACCACGGTTTGATCCCCGGCATTCCATATAGTCTCCCAAGCCCAGAGTGATTTCTGAATGCCTAGCAAGGACACTAGTTATCGCCAAAAGGCCCCCCAAAAATGTAAAGAAAGTTTTAATTGAATTACTATCATATGTAGATTTACAATATTGTTCATGATTGTGTTATATTATACAGTATTTCAACATCAATCTCTTCGCCAATGCATATTTCCAACTATCAATATCACCAGTTTCCTTCTTAGACACCCAGCCTACCTCAATGGCAGATATTTTCATTCTCATCTTTCCCTTTTGAGAAAAGTATTTTTAAATGAATCATAGGTATAAGAAATATAAGGTATAAGGTAAAATTATTTTTATTAACAATTAACTACTTAAAAAGAAAGCTACAGAGGTATGTAGCTAGAAACATAACTAAGACCAGATATAAAGTACTTAATTTATTAATTAGAAAAATTTTCTTTAACTTCAAATGTTTCATAAGCAGATTTTAGAAAAACCTTGAATTCATTTCTCTTTAAAATACAGTGTTAGACTGGAGTGCTCACTGGATATTTGACAATTCTTTTTGTACTGTTGGGGTGTTTCACTTTATTTTTCTCTTTCATCTTTCAAACCGACGATGAGAGCCTCTAGAAGGATTCTGCCCATTTTCAGCATATTAGACTTTTACCCCAATTTACTACTTTTCTCTTCTTCAAATAAAACAACATAACTTGAACTATGTAGTCCTTCCTCCCAGTTAGAGGGGGAAATAAGGGAGGCACCAAGACCAAGACTTCTAAGTAGTAAGCTAGGTACAGAGGGGACCACATATTCTCACAGCCCCCAGGCTGAGGGAGGAGTATATGGGAGGTAGGATGAACATGGAGGGGTAGGGATGACAAATCGGTGATGGAAACCACCCTGATTTTATGTAAATATGTACCCATAATATTATTGTCAACAATATGTAAACCACTACGATCAAAATAAACATTATATTAAAAAATACAGTGCTAGAGCTGGAGTGGTGGTGCAAATGGTAGGGCCTTTGCCTTGCATGCCCTAACCTAGGATTGATTGCATTCGATCCTCCAGCATGTCATATGGTCTCCAATCCAGGAGCAATTTTTGAGCACATAGCCAGTAGTAACCCATGAGTGTCACCGGGTGTGACCCCAAAACAAACAAACAAAATGATGCTTATAGGTCTATAACTTTTTAATAAAATTAGAAGAAATCAAAATGAATGAACTATAAGAGTCTCACATTTAATTAGAAACCTACTGACCAAATTTAGATTTTTTTTATCTACTTGAAATAAAAAAAAGAAATGTAAGCAAAAATTTTAATTTCTGAGCCAAGCTGAAGAGATAAATCCTCATATATTCAATTTTATTTACCAGGTCTTCATACACACAAATTGTACCAAGAAATCTTCTTGTAATCTTAGCAAAATATATAGTTAACAAAAATATATGTGACATTTCCCTACTGTATAAATGTTTTTTATCTACTTAGGAAAAGTAAAAGATCAGGGGCCGGAGAGATGGTGCAGCAATAAGATGTTTGACTTCCACAAAGCTGACCTAGGATGGAATCTAGACAGTTTGATCTCTTGGCGTCTCAGACGGTCCTCCAATCCAGGCAATATTTCTGAGCACATAGTCAGGAATAACACCTGAGCATCACCTGGTGTGACCCAAAAGCCAAAAAAAAAAAGTAAAAGTGAAAGATCAACAAGACACATAAGTTGAAGAATATTGATTATCTATTTATAGGTATTCCAGTATCACTCTTAGTTATTAGAAAATAAATTTCACTTGAGTTTATGTAACAGTTTGTGGCCAGAACTACCATATTCATAAAATGGCTCTGAAGAATAAATCATAATTTTAAACTAATAATTATATTATAATTCATTTTTATGGATATTTAAACAGAACTGTATTGATGATATAATTTTTTTCATTGAGATTTTAGCTGCCTTTTTTGTGTGGGCTGGGCACACATAGCGATGCTCAAGGGTAACATCTAGAACAGTTTTCAGAAATTATTCTTGGAGGTTCTGGGATCCAGACATGTGAGATCCCAGGAATAATACTTTTGTCTTGTGCAGGAAAGACAAGAACCCAACCACTGTACTATCGCTTCAGCACTGTATTATTCTATTTAGAGAATAATTTATCTAGGATGGGTTAGGGACAAAACATAAATAAATAAATAAAACAAAGAAACTTCCTTTTTTCACTATAGTTCCCACTCTTTAAAAAAAATTATCTTATAGAGGTTACAGTGAAAGTATAGCAGTCTTTTTTTTAGGGGGTTTCCACACCCGGTGGTGCTCCTGGGTATCTGCTCAGAAATAGTTCCTGGCAGGCACGGGGGACCATATGGGATTCCAGGATTTGAACCAACCACCTTAGGTTTTGGGTCAGCTGCTTGTAAGGCAAACACCACTGTGCTATCTCTCTGGCCCCAGTATAGCAGTCTTGATGCTTTATTACACATAGCCAACCCAGGTTCAATAGCAAGCAATGGTCCCCAGAATCAGGCAATGAGTGATTCCTGATCACAGAGCCAGTAATCAGACATGAATACTACCAGAGGACATCCAATATCCACCTTCCTGTATAAAAGTTAAAAACAGTCTTACAGGGGCTTAAGGACATTTTAGTGATAGAGTGACTATCATACAGGCAGGTGGAATATGGGAATCTAATTTGATAACCAATACCACTGTATTACTAAGTGCAATTTATGAAGCACAGTTCTTTTAAATCTCTAATATTGCAACAAGAATGAGTTATTTTAGGGGCTGTAGTGATGGCACAAGCAGGAGGGCATTTTTCTTGCACATACTGACCTAGGACAAACTGGTTTGATCCCTAGCTTCCCATATGATACCCCAAGCCAGTAGCAATTTCTGAGTACAAAGCCAGGAGTTACCCTTGAACATCACCTGGTGTGGTCCCAAAACAAAATAAATAAAAAAAAAGTGTGATCTTCAAAAGACCAGTCACAACATACTAAGTGCATCTCAACTGGTTGTAATCTGCAAACACTGTGGCTTAGTGTATGAGGAAAAAAATTAAGTGTATTACCATCATTTATGACAATTATAACAAAAAGAAAGAGAATGAATAAAAAAGAAAGAATACACTTTAAAAATAATCCATTTTAAAAACTGATCAGACATGAATACCAAATCTAAAGTCAATAACAACAGAATTGATACCCAATCTATGACAAGCTGTACAAGGGGGGAACAGTTGCACTGCCATTACTGAGGGAGATGTGGGATGCATGCTGGGAACAGGGTGGAGGGAGGAAAACACTGGTGGTGGGAATGCCCCTCACTTATTGTCACTATGTGCCTCAAATATTACTGTGAGAGAATTGTAATTCATTTCGACCACAATAAAAATTTAAAAAATATAGAAAAATAAAAAATAATCCATTTTAAAATAAAAAATATTAACAAATGTCTTTAAAAGTTGCTTTCTCATAAATTTTTAGTTTTGCAAATCAGAAAAAATGGTTCTCTCTAACTCTTAAGGGAAATGGCTTGTTTTGACCAATACAGTTGGATTCATGATAACTAGAATTAGAGGCATGGTTATTTTGTACATGTGGAGCCAGAGGATTAAATCCCAAGAATCCAAAGCTTAACAAAGAAAGAACAGGTCTGTGTTCATTATTACTTACATATATACGACAGAAAAGACTAGTGATTTTCTGTAAGACTTGAGTAAGCAGTTTTCTGTAAATCCAGCAAGAAAAATTGAGCCAGTATTGAAAAAAAATAACAAAAGAATTTTAAATGATATTGGAAGCTGTAGGTATTTTAACTGATTTGAGAAGGGGCTATGGGGGAAGATGATGGTCATATTTGGCACTGAAGTTAAAAGTAGTGTAGTTACCTTGGGAGCAAGAAGTAGCCCATGGGCTAAATCATTTCTAAATCGACAAGATTAGAAAATGCAATGACAAATAACTTCCTGAGGCTACAAAGATGCTAGTTAGCTGTAAACTACAGTCTGGTTAAGAAGTATTTATGAACCTTCAGCTATGCTTTAGCAAAAAGTGTACTAATTGACCGAGAAGTCAGCAAATTGTTAATGCTCTGTTTTTGACAGTATGGCATCTGATGAGACAGGGAGCACAAAAACAAGATAAAGGTCAATAAAATTGCAGTGCAATTCTCCAATTGTACAAATGTCAGGTCTGGAAGACCTGTGTTTTAACTTTAAATTAAGTGCCAACAAAGTCTATGAAATCAAAAAGTCTATGAAATCTACGGTTCTATCATATGAAAGGAGGATATGATCTGTAAATGAGCAGAAACTCAATATGTACACCATATTATTTAAAAAATTCAATATATTTTGAGGCTATTTAATGCACATTACAAATATAATATGCAATTTTAAAACACTGAATTGTTTTATTTTGAAAGCCCTATCAGTTATTTTTTTTCACAAAAGTACATTTCAGAAAGTGAATATTCTGAGACATGATATTTATATACATGCTGGTTTATTTCATTTGATAGTACCCGGTAAAGTCTGTCAAATAAAAAAGTCACATAAAAGAAGTGAGGTTTATTGAACCTTTCCAAATACATAAGCATAAACTGCATTTGACAATAGATACATGGATTTCAGGTTTTTGTTTGTTTGTTTGTTTGTTTTTTGTTTTTTGGGCCACATCCCGTGGCACTCAGGGGTTACTCCTGGCTATGCGCTCAGAAGTCGCTCCTGGCTTGGGGGACCATATGAGGCGCTGGGGGATCGAACTGTGGTCTGTCCTAGGCTAGCGCAGGCAAGGCAGGCACCTTACCTCTAGCGCCACTGCCCGGCCCTGGATTTCAATTTTGAAATACTGCATCAACTTGAACTATTATCTCAAATCTAGATACTGCACAGGGACCAAAATTTTGTCTCCACTTGAATAATCAATCTTAGGTTTATATTTTTAAAAAGTAAAAAGCTGCCTGATCACGTGGAATATAAGTTGGGTCCACATGACACATGTTCAGGGTGGGAGGCACCCCTGTATTATCCCTAGTAGATAAGAGCTTGTTTCTATCCATAAATTTTCACTTTTTTTAGTATGCATATGCCTTGGCAAAAAGGAATGGTGCCATATTTTATTGCTGGTGCATTTGAAGGTCAGAATGTCAGGCTACACAATCTCTGAGGCCCTAGTTTTGACCTGAGCTTTTATCCCAGGCAAGACTGTTTCTTGTAGGTTTGTGTAGGAAGCAGACTTCCAATCCCGAGACCGAGACCCCAGACATAGAACCGACAGACTTCCATGCAATAGCACCATGAACCGAACTCCTCCTGGGAATACTAATACTTCTCTAGCACCAACTTGCGCCTGTTTTGATATGACATCCTGACAAAGAGGAAGCAGCAATAACTTGATCTAAGAGCAGGCTGTCCTAATACTAAGATGAAATCAGAAGATACATTGCCTTTGATCTGTGCAAAAACCAAGATCACCAACTACGCAAGACTGACTTTGACAGCCAAGCCTGAGCAGTACTTACCCTGGGACCAATAAAAAAGACTCTAGCCTGCTGTAGGCGGCTTCTGTTCTACAGCATCAGTGGGATTTCAATGAATCCACTTCAGGGAGAGTGGGTTGCATGGGTGGCAAAATATGAAATAATAAAAACACACAAAATAAATTGTATGAGGACCCGCGTCTTCAATAGATGTGAGACAATTTTATATATTATATATACCCAGTAATCCCATAATCATCCCAGCTTCATATATGAAAGGCATTTCTGTGCTGACAAAAGGTGGGAATCTTAGAAGGGACACAAAGACAGCAGGCCCTAAAATATACATATCAAAAACTAGCCAATACAGGTGAAAAGAATCCCAAGCTAAAAGGGAGAATGGGGTTTGCAGTTTAGCCAATCAATTTGCTTTAGAAATGCAGATTGCTGTCATTATTTTTTTCTCAATCATATTAGCAATCCCTTTTTAAGAATTTTTATGAGCTTTAACTTCATGAGCTTATATATTTCTGAATGTAAAGTCTCAATGTGTGGATGCATTTATCATTAAATAACACAGGCCTATCTTATTTAGGTTTTTAAAATTGAAATTTATTATGTTTTAATAAGTATGATTGACCAAACACTTTCTAGGCAACTACTTCCCTGCAAGATTGCTTTCCAGTCTTTAGTTCAAGATGTGTTTATCATTTATCATGACTGTTCAGATAATTCTTGTGAGCAGCAAAAACTTGAGTTTAGTTTTTTGATCCATTATGCCACTTATTTTTGATTGATGAATTCAATCCATTGACATTAAGTGAAATTATTGAGATGAAGTATTTTATTGACATCATTTTTTACAGGTTATAAGAATTTGTATAATTTGTCATGGGTTCAAAATGATACCATTCAGTGTTTCTCCCATACCTATTTAATTCTATGAACTTCTTAAGTTATTGCTTCTCCATAAAAATTTCTTTATTTCTTCAAATTTGAATGACCACCTAGCTCAATAAAGTATTTTTGTTAGGCTTTTTATTTAATTCAGCATGTTTTCTATGCCCAATAATTGTTTTTGTCTGTAAATCTTATATGATATTCTTTATATGTTACTTATTTGTTTCATCTTGCTGGTTTCAAGTTTCTATCTTAACCTTATCTTTGCCATTTTAATTTACTGTACATCTCGCATTGTTATAGTTGCATTTGTATTATTTAGGGATATTTGAAGTTGTTGAATCTTATGTATAACAAATTCTAAAGTTAGTGAATTTCTTAGCTAAAATTATTTTTGTTTTAGACATCAGTGTTAATAATGTCTGCATTTTCTTAGAGATTGTTATCATTGTTTTTAGCTTTGATTTCTTATAAACAACATATGAGGGAGATCATCCAGTGTTGTCTATTTTCTTCTGACTTATATTACAACAGTATTATACAAGTCTCAACAAACTGAACACTTTCATTTTATTTATAACTAAAAATATTAATGATGAATAATTGAGGTAAAGTCTTTGAATGAAGATGCTCTTGAATTTTACAGTTAATTATTTTATTTTATTTTGTTGTACTTTTTTGGTTTGGGGGCCACACCTAGTGATGTTCAGTGGTTACTCTGGCTATGTGCTCAGATATAATTTCTGACTTGGGGGAACAGATGGGATCCCAGGGATCAAACTCAGGTCCACCCTTTGTCAGCCACATGCAAGGCAAATGTGCTACCGCCGTGCCATTGCTCTGGCCCCAATATAGCTAATTATTTTAGTATTATGTAAAATAAATATTTGATATTAAGGAAAAATATTAAAGCTATGCTTAAAAACATATATGTATGTGTTTTGCTTTTTGGGCTAGACTCGAAGATGCTCAGGTGTTATTCTTTGATATGCACTCAGAAATTGCTCCTGGCTTGGGGGACCATATGGAATGTCAGTTTATCGAACCACAGTCCTTCCTAGATTAGCATGTGTAAGGCAAATTACCTGCACTTGCACCTTGTGCCCCTGCTCCAGCCCCTTAAAAGCACAGCAGTAGGCCATAAGCCTTTCAGACAGCTGTCTCAGGACAGATCCCTGGTGTTCCATGTTGTCTTCCAAGCTAGGAGCAATATTTGAGCACATAGCCAGGAGTAATCTCTGAGTGTCACCTGGTGAGTCCCAAAATAAATAAATAACATAACATAACATAACATAACATATTTTACATCATTTGATATATAGTTCAGAGTAAAACATACAAAGAGGAATATTCTGCCTTTAAACTATAAAAGAATATACTAACTTTAAATTGTAGAAGGATACACTATATACCAATAGTATATACTAATCTAAAGTCTCAGCATCAGAAATTAGACAAGTATAGGTGGCACTGATTTCATCCCAGTCTTATATAGATTCTGGGCTTTGTAGAATAAGTTCTTAAAACCATTAAGCTCTGCCAGAATGACCCATTAATCCTTCATACTGCAGAACATGATTAATTAGGAAATATAAGTCTCTTGAAGTGAACCAAGTGGGTTGGCAGAACATACTTGAAAAGGTGTTATATTCTTCTTGAGACCATTTTATCCCACCCCAAAAATAATGAAATAAAATCTTATATATACTAGATATTGTGCCTGGAACAAGCAATAATATGTACTTAATTTTGACAATGTCAACATGATCAGAATCTCAAGTAATTTTAAAGTAAAAGTTTTCTAAATTTACCTTATATTTAATTTTAACTACTGATATATGAAATATCTTATTTCTTAACCTAGAGTAATTATATTCTTGATTTCAAGGTCCAATCTACATTGTGTCATCAAAGGAATAGTATGTTTCAGAATAGTGAGGAAGGAAAACGTGATCAAGATCCCTTAGAATTAAATGATGACTTACTTATTACACTGATGTTTAGGTAGTCATAAAACAGAGCAGTGAAAATTTACTTCTGGCCTCCACCAGAAAGCTACTACTTTTGATGGAATTTATAAACAGGGCTGTTTCTTGTAGAATGTATGGACACTAGTGAGCAAAAGACATTTTCACATCAATCACTTCATATAAAATATGTAGGGATGTGCTAATTCGCTCATATAATAAAGTCACATCTTGTATAGCAGCTGCAATAAAATAACTACCTGGATAAAGTTTTATGATAAAGTAATGCCATTCTCTGAGATTCATCTGTCTTTTGAATACATCATTTAGGACAACTGAACAAAGATGTAGTGGGAAACCAAACCAATGTCCCTCCAAATTTCTAGTCTTCTTAGTAAAACTAAAATTTGCACCGCTTCTGAAATAGCATACAGCTTCATGAAGACTAAAAATTCCTAAAAGCTTCTATTTTTAACAGGAGGCTCAAAAAAGTCAGTGATGGGACTGGGAGATGATCCAAAGTGCTGAAGAACACAGTTTCCTTTTTTTTTTTTTTTGTTGTTGTTGTTGTTGGTTTTTCCCCCCACCCTGGTTTGATTCCCCAGTAACCTACAAGAGTTACCCCCGAGCATAGAGTCAGGAATAATTTTTGAGTGCTACCAGGCATTACCCTGAAACAAAGAAAAAGAGGAAAAGTCATTGGAGTAGATTCAATCCAAGTCCAAAAGCTTTAGCTAAGATAACGGTGTTGGTCCAAGATCAAGGGAAGAATATGTCATTATAGAAAAGCAGAAAGATGATGTGTCAATTTGCTTTCTTGCAAATTTTGTGCTATTGATGTCTTTCGTCAAATAAATCATGTCTATTTGCTTTGAAGTGGGTAATATACTTGATTCACTGATTTAAATATTGATATCTCATCTGAAATATCTATCTTTATAATATATGTACTAAGGCCATGGCATTTATATGACAAGTCTTTATTTCCTAAATAAATCAGACATATATAGAAGTAATATTCAATCTTTGTACCATATACAGATATACATTACACAGAAATGAATATGCCAGCATATTCATCAAATATTACAATTTGTATTGGTTGGTTTTTATTTAGATACACATTTTAATTAATTTTCTTATAATTTTTGAAAAATATTTTTTATTTTATGTCTACTCTGAAAGTGGAGCCATATCGAGACATTACTTCAACTGGCCGGATTTTCAGTAGCTCATAAAATATTTCTTATAAATGTGTCCAGGATCAGCATTTGCAGGTATCACTCTAACCCTTGAAATTTGCCCTGCTCTGACTAATAGTGGCACAGTAGCCATCACACTAAAATTTTTTTTCAAATGAGGCTCTTTTAACAGTAAAAGCTCTACTGTGGACAACAAAAGGCTTGTGAACTTTGCTACTGGAGAAAAGTGTCTGTGGAATCTGGCTCATTATTTCAACACAGAATAAGTTAGATTAAAGTTTTGTAAAACAGAAATACCAGTTTCCAACACAAAGCAATTTTTTTCTGTTGCTTAGTTGTATTATTTCTAACTTGCTCTAAGATGTATTTTACTTGTGTACAATAAAGTTCAGAGCTGTAAGCACTTTCAGGAATTAGGAAGGAGATATTCTGTACATTTTGCTTAAAATTTTTATAACTTTTAGAACAAGTTGTAATGAGAGAAATAAGCATGCCATAAAAATAATTTGAATTGTTTTTGTTCTGAAATATGAAAAAACCTTCTAAAAATGCTGTTCAAATGTGCATGTTTGTATGTATAGTATAACTGTACTCTTTTCTTTGTTCTATTTAATTCATTATTTTAAAAGTATACTTGCATCATGTCATGTTTCTCTTTTATATACAAAATCCATATTTGAGTTAATTCTGAATATTATTTATTATTTCATATGTGAATCACAGAACTATCTTCCTCTGAGGATTTTAAGTAATTTCTGAAACATGAGTAAAGATGTTTGATTAAGAATTATACTCATATAAGAAAGAGAAACTATGATTTTTATTTGAGAAGATAGTTATATGTTTTGGATTTGTTGATTATAGTGTTCTTATTTTTCTTCTGCTTATATGAAAAAGATTTGAAATTCAAGTAGCATGAAAAGTTTCAGTTGTGTGTATTGTTTATGAATTAACAACAAATTGATCAAATATATCTAGCTCTCATGTTCCAAGTCCTGTATTAAGACACCAAAAACAGCTTCCCAGCTAAAAAATATTCCTGTGTCAGCTATTTTAATATAATTTTTTCTCACACTCCAAAATTAGTATGCTAGAAATGGAAATGTTGGCTGATAAAAAGCAAACAATAACACTGCTAAGTGAGGATACACATGTTTATTTTTTCAAGCATCATTTAAAAATCATTAAAATGAAAACAATAAAGAGAGCTATTGGGGGACATTTTCAAAGAACTGTATCATCTATTTTCTCTAATGCATTTCTAATTTGGAAGTTGGCCATAGAGCTGGTATAGTTTGAAGTGATGCTATAGCATGAAGACATACTATATTATTATATTTTATTTGAGAGAGTATAGGATCTCGCTTTTCAGAAATAGAAATTTTGTTGGCCTACATTTAATATTCTGATTGTTCAATTTTAAAAAGTTGGTTTAATACTATACCTTCATTCTGCAGCTTCACTTTATTAGCAGCTAAACCAAGGAAGTAGTTTCTGTACACTCCCTGCAGGAAGAAACTAGGAAAAAGGATGTCAGAATACCAAATTTCTCATTCTTTCATTTCATTAACCAGAAGGTGGGATTTTCTTAACTATTTGGAAAATGTATGGTCTTAGTCTTTCCAGTTAATGTGTAATTTACAAAAAATTAACTAATCTGAGTTTTGATTTCTAATTTCCATTTTCTAGAACAACCAAGTAGCTTTCATAAGGAAGCTTTAATTAAACTGTTCATTTATGATTTGGTTTAACAACCAACAAAAATTTCAAGTAATATGTTAAGTTATATATAGTTATAAAATGAAACTAAATTTATAAAACTCCTCTTCAACTTATTTCAAGGCCTCTCAATGAGTGGAAAACCTACCGTATGCTTATATCCTTCATTTGAGTTTAAATCCTATTGTGTCAAATTTATACAAATAAATTTAATTTTAAATTTACAGACCATATGTTGAGCTAAACTTGAAATCTCTTAGGAGGCCAACAATAAGATAAATATTCAAATTGATGAAGTAACTTTTCACAGAATAACCCTACTTCTCCTTATTGCATATAGAGCCATTTTTCATCTAAGCTGCTGTGCATAAAATAGATGTCATATCATCCTAGGTATGTCAATCATATAGCTCTAATTAATACAGACATTCTAATGTGAATTGTATCCCTGATAAAAATCTCTTCTTCACTGCTTTTTAAAGTATTTTATTAAGATTCTGTAGTTCTGACCTTCACGATAAAAAGTGAAATGCTATAATAAAGCCACTTCCAAAAGAAGTAAAGTTTTCATCCTCATTTGAGTCATCATCACTTTTGATAGAGGAAAGCAGGAGAAATAATTATCGTGCATGAACGAGCAAACTTCTAGTTCAGAAATTACATTAGTGATTTAAGTTTGCATATATTCTGCACAAAAATGAACCAAGTGCTTGTTATGGAAAGTTATTAGGAAAAAGTAAGTGAAAGCCAAACAGGAATTGTGAAAAGTATAGGATAGAAACAGGAGGAAAACAGAAAACAACTCTTATTACATTGCTAAAGAAACAAAAAATAATCTTATGCCTTTTTGTGACTTAAAAATATATTTCCTTAGATATACAAATTGTTATCAGCTCCAATATGGCACTATTCTTAGATTGTTTCTTAAGGAATGTTGAAGTTATATACATCAGGTCTATTTATAGCAAGTCTAAGCCAAACTAGTCTGCAACTTAAGTTTTGTGATAATGAATATCTGGGAATGGTGACTATTATGAGAGACACTGATGAGTCACAATAGGTTATTATTGTGCAACTAGCTAAAGCTTTGGAACAGGCTATTATGTCTTCAGGAGTTAACTCTATCATATCTAAGAAAAATATCTCTATTTGCTATTGAACCCTCAGTGGTCACTCATAGTAACATATGACGTACTGGGTATGTAATTCAGATAAGTTTTATATACTGTGCTATATTGTTTCAGAACTCAATATTGTTTTTAAGTAATTAAATTTTTTGAATAAAGCATTTTTAAAATATTTATTTTTAAATATCTTCTATTCTTTTATAACATGAATATATTAATACATACATTTTTGTATATTCATATTATAACCAGCAGTTTTCTTTTTTTTTCTCTTTTCTTTTTTTTTTATCTTTATTTAAACACCGTGATTACAAACATGATTATAGTTGTATGATTACAGTCATGTAAAGAACACCCCCCTTCACCGGTGCAACATTCCCACCACCAATTTCCCAGATCTCCCTCCTCCCCACCCCCTTACACCTGTACTCGAGACAGGCTTTCTACTTCCCTCATTCATTCACATTGTTATGATAGTTTTCAGTGTAGTCATCTCTGCAACTGCACTCATCACTCTATGTGATGAGCTGCATGTCCTGAGCTGCACCTACCAGCCCTCATCTCTTTTGTCTCTGAGATACTGTTAAAAATGTCCTTCATTTTTCTTAAAGCCCATAGATGAGTGAAACCATTCTGTGTCTTTCTCTCTCCCTCTGACTTACTTCACTCAGCATAATAGATTCCATGTACATCCATGTATAGGAAAATTTCATGACTTTATCTCTCCTGATAGCTGCATAGTATTCCATTGTGTATATGTACCACAGTTTCTTCAGCCACTCATCTGTTGAAGGACATCTTGGTTGTTTCCAGAGTCTGGCTATTCTAAATAGCGCTGCAATGAATATAGGAGTAAGGAATGGATTTTTGTATTGTATTTTTGTGTTTCTTGGGTATATTCCTAGGAGTGGTATAGCTGGATCGTATGGAAGCTCAATTTCCAGTTTGTGAAGGAATCTCCATATCGCTTTCCATAAAGGTTGTACTAGACGGCATTCCCACCAGCAGTGAAAAAGAGTTCCTTTCTCTCCACATCCCCACCAGCACTGCTTGTTTTCCTTTTTTGTGATGTGTGCCAATCTCAGTGGCATGAGGTGGTACCTCATAGTAGTTTTGATTTGCATCTCCCTGACGATTAGTGATGTTGAACATCTTTTCATGTGCCTTTTGGCCATTTGCCTTTCTTCTTTTTCAAAGTGTCTGTTCATTTCTTCTCCCCATTTTTTGATGGGGTTAGTTGTTTTTTTCTTGTATAGTTCTGTCAGTACCTTGTAAATTTTGGATATTAGACCTTTATTTGATGTGTATTGGGTGAATAATTTCTCCCACTCAGTGGGTGGCCTTTGTATTCTGGGCACTATTTCCTTTGAGATGCAGAAGCTTTTCAGCTTAATATAGTCCCATCTGTTTATCTATGCTTCCACTTGCTTGGAAAGTGCTGTCTCCTCCTTAAAGATGCCTTTAGTCTCAATGTCCTGGAGTGTTTCACCTACATGTTGTTCTATATACCTTATAGTTTCAGTTCTGATATCAAGGTCTTTAATCCATTTGGATTTTACCTTTGTACATGGTGTTAGATGTGGGTCTGAGTTCGCTTTTTTGCAAGTGGCTAACCAGTTGTGCCAACACCACTTGTTGAATAGGCTTTCCCTGCTCCATTTAGGATTTCTTGCTCCTTTATCAAAAACAAGGTGGTTATATGTCTGAGGAACCTTCTCAGAGTACTCAAGCCTATTCCACTGATCTGAGGGTCTGTTTTTATTCCAATACCATGCTGTTTTTATAACTGTTGCTTTGTAATACAACTTAAAATTGGGGAAAGTAATGCCTCCCATATTCCTTTTCCCAAGGAGTGCTTTAGCTATTCGAGGTTGTTTGTTGTTCCAAATGAATTTCAGAAGTATTTGATCCACTTCTTTGAAGAATGTCATGGGTATCTTCAGAGGAATCACGTTAAATCTGTACACTGCTTTCGGAAGTATTGCCATTTTAATGATGTTGATCCTGCCAATCCATGAGCATGGTATGTGTTTCCATTTCCGCGTGTCCTCTCTTATTTCTTGGAGCAGTGTTTTGTAGTTTTCTTTGTATAGAACCTTCACATCTTTAGTCAGGTTGACTCCAAGATATTTGAGTTTGTGTGGAACTAATGTGAATGGGATTGTTCTCTTAATGTCCATTTCTTCCCTATCATTATTAGTGTATAAAAAGGCCATTGATTTTTGTGTGTTAATTTTGTAGCCTTCCACTTTGCTATACAAATCTATTATTTCTAGGAGCTTTTTGGTAGAGTCTTTAGGGTTTTCTAAGTAGAGTATCATGTCATCTGCACACAGTGAGAGCTTGACTTCTTCCTTTCCTATCTGGATTCCCTTCATATCTTTTACTTGCCTAATCGCTATAGCATGTACTTCCAGTGCTATGTTGAATAGGAGTGGTGAGAGAGGACAGCCTTGTCTTGTACCAGAATTTAGAGGAAAGGATTTTAGTTTTTCTCCATTGAGGATAATATTTGCCACTGGCTTCTGGTAGATGGCTTTGACTATATTGAGAAAGGTTCCTTTTATTCCTATCTTGCTGAGAGTTTTCATCAAGAATGGGTTCTGAACCTTATCAAATGCTTTTTCTGCATCTATTGATATGACCATGTGATTTTTATTTTTGTTGTTGTTTATGTTGTGTATTATATTGATAGATTTATGGATGTTAAACCAGCATTGCATTCCTGGGATGAAACCTACTTGATCAAAGTGAATGATCTTCTTGATGAGGCACTGGATCCTGTTCGCCAGGATTTTGTTGAGGATCTTTGCATCTGTGTTCATCAGGGATATTGGTCTGTAATTTTCTTTTTTGGCAGCATCTCTATCAGGTTTTGGTATTAAGGTGATGTTGGCTTCATAAAAGCTATTTGGAAGTATTCCTGTTTTTTCGATTTCATAAAAGAGCCTGGCCAGAATTGGTAGTAGTTCCTCTTGAAAGGTTTGAAAGAATTCATTCGTGAATCCATCAGGGCCTGGGCTTTTGTTTTTGGGTAAATTTTTGATTACAGTTTTAATTTCCTCAATAGTGATGGGGGTGTTTAGATATGTTACCTCTTCTTTATTCAACTGTGGAAGGTTATATGAGTTCAGAAATTTATCCATTTCTTCCAGGTTCTCATATTTAGTGGCATAGAGTTTCTCAAAGTATTCTCTGAATACCCTTTGAATCTCTGCAGTATCTGTAGTAATCTCCCCCTTTTCATTTCTAATATGCGTTATCAAGTTTCTCTCTTTCTTTTGCTTTCTGAGTTTTGCCAATGGTCTATCAATCTTGTTCATTTTTTCAAAGAACCAACTTCTGCTTTCGTTGATCTTTCGGATTGTTTTTTGGGTTTCCACTTCGTTGATTTCTGCTCTCAGCTTTGTTATTTCCTTCTGTCTCCCTATTTTTGGGTCCTTTTGTTGAGCACTTTCTAGTTCTATTAGCTGTGTCATTAAGCTACTCAGGTAAGCTCCTTCTTCCTTCCTGATGTGTGCTTGCAAAGCTATAAATTTTCCTCTCAGTACTGCTTTTGCTGTGTCCTATAAGTTCTGATAGTTTGTGTCTTTATTGTCATTTGTTTCCAGGAACCTTTTGATTTCCTCCTTGATTTCATCTCGGACCCACTGGTTATTGAGTATAAGGCTGTTTAACTTCCAGGTGTTAAATTTTTTCTTCTGTGTCCCTTTGCAGTTCACATCTAACTTCAGAGCCTTGTGGTCAGCAAAGGCAGCCTGCAAAATGTCTATCTTTTTTATTTTATGGAGGTATGTTTTATGTGCCAGCACGTGATCTATCCTGGAGAATGATCCATGTACATTGGAAAAGAATGTGTATCCAGGTTTCTGAGGATAGAGTGCCCTATATATATCTACTACGCCTCTTTCATCCATTTCTCTTTTCAGGTCTAGTATATTTTTGTTGGGTTTCCATTTGGTTGACCTATCAAGTGTTGACAAGCCTGTGTTGAGGTCTCCCACAATTATTGTGTTATTATTGATATCCTTCTTCAGATTTGTCAACAATTGTATTAAATACTTTGCTGGCCCCTCATTCGGTGCGTATATGTTTAGCAGAGTGATTTCTTCTTGCTGTACAAATCCCTTGATTAGTACATAATATCCATCTTTGTCCCTTACAATTTTTCTGAGTATAAAGTTTGTGTCATCTGATATTAGTATGGCCACCCCCGCTTTTTTAAGGGTGTTGTTTGCTTGAATGATCCTCCAGCCTTTGATTTTGAGTCTATGTTTATTCTGACTATTCAGGTGTGTTTCTTGTAGACAGCAGAAGGTTGGCTTCAGTTTTTTGATCCATTTCGCCACTCTGTGCCTCTTAACTGGTGCATTTATTCCATTGACATTGAGAGAAATAATTGTCATGGGATTTATTGCCATCTTTGTGTAGAAGTTTGGTGTGTTTTTTGTTCTGTCTTGTTTTTAGTGTAGATCTTTCAGTTTTTCTTTTAAGGCTGGTTTTGAGTCTGCAAAGATTTTGAGCTGTTGTTTATCTGTGAAGCCGTGTATACATCCTTCAAACCTGAAACTTGGTTTTGCTGGGTGCAGTATTCTTGGCGAAGCATTTATTTCATTGAGTTTTGCCACTACGTCCCACCACTGCCTCTGGCCTTGAGTGTTTCTGGTGATAGGTCTGCTGTAAATTTCAAGGATGCTCCCTGGAATGTAATTTCCCTTTTCGATCTTGCTGCTTGCAGTATTCTATCTCTATCGGTGGGTTTCATCATGGTGACTAGGATGTGTCTTGGGGTGTTTCTACTGGGGTCTTTTTTAGCTGGTACTCTTTGGGCATGCAGGATTTGGTCACATGTTTTCTTTAGCTCTGGTAGTTTCTCTGTGATGATGTTCTTAACCATTGATTCTTCCTGAAGATTTTCTTCTTGGGTCTCTGGAACTCCAATGATTCTAAAGTTGTTTCTGTTGAGCTTATCAAAGACTTCTATTTTCATCTGCTCATATTCTTTGAGTAAATTTTCCATTGTCTGATCATTTGATTTGAGGCTTTTTTCCAATCTCTTCTGCTGTGTAAAGTTGTTATGCATCTCGTCTTCTAAAGCACTAATTCTATCCTCAGCTGCTGTTAACCTGTTGGAAAGCTCATCCATTATGTTCTTCAATTCGTCTACTGAGTTTTTCAGACCTGTTATCTGATCTGATATTTCAGTTTGGAGTTTTCTGATTTCTATCTTCATATTCTCTTGATTTTTATTAGTGTTCTGATTTATACTTTCTTTGATTTCTGTTAGCAACCTCCATATTTCATCTCTAAACTCCATTTCTGAAAGACTGCTTAGGTAGTTGGCCATTGTTGGGTCATCAGAATTTCCATCTTCATTCTCTATGGTTGAAGTTGGTCTGCGTAGTCTCCCCATTGTCACGCTTACGCTGTGGGTTTTTCTACGTGTTGTGGTGGTACTCATTGGCTAGGTGGAGTGCGCGGCCGCGAAGCGCAGTGGACCGGCCGCGCTCCGGCCCCCAAACACTCACCTCAGCCGAGGCAAGCCGTCAGGGGATGCCTGGGGAAGCCCCCAAATGTCTGCCAAGCTAAGGAAACCAGCAAAATTCTCTTGTCCACAACTCCAACAGAAAACACACGCCTCAGCCGAGACACACCTTGAACCCCAGCAGTTTTCTATGCACCTTATCTCTAAGTTCTTCATAATGCTGTCTTCAGGGTTATATATAAATGTGTATATATACACATATATTATCATATCATTTGTAAATATTGATTGCTTACTCCTCTGTTGTATCTGGTTTAATTTATTTCTGTAAGTGTTTGCTATATGCCTACTATTATAATAAGAAATATTAACTTTTTATAGAATTATATACCATATCATATAGTTATAGTAATCATAGGAGATATAATATAGAGCCATTATTTTGCTTAACTCAAAACTAAATATGGCAGTAATTAAAACTGTCTGATATTAGAGTAAAATAAACACATGGATCAATAAAATTGATTTTAGGGTCAACAAATAAATGGTGATATTAAAATTTTAATTTATGAAAAATAACCTAAGACTTTGAAATGAAAATGAGAGCTATCAACAAGTGTTGATAGAAAATTTGGACATTGCATCATAGAATAATATACTGTAATTTGTAATTCCATTTACAAAGTTAACTCAAAATGGATAAAAACAAACCTCACTTGAGACCTGAAACCTATAAAACAATAACAGAGGTTAAAAAAATCTGTGATAGTAGTGTGGAAGATCATGTATGATATATACAATAAGGAGAAATAAATGTAAAGATATAATGGAGAATAGCAAAGAAAATATAAAAGATGGAAATACAACCTACTCAATATAATACACTTCAATATAATCCTTTTGGTAAGAAATTACTATAAAATATATTTAAAGTACTCATTGAATTTACATAAAGGGAATTATCGATAATCTTTCCAAAGTAGATATACAAATGATCAATAAAAATATATTACTTATCACCAATCCACAGTGAAATACAAACTAAGAAAACACTGATATACTATGTTCCATCTGAGAAAATGCCTTATTTTAGAAGTAACAATATGAAGTATTGGAGAGGGTATAGAGAAAAAAGCTTTTATAGGAATGTTCAATTATTTTAGAGAACTATGTGGATCTTCCTTAAAAAGTTAAAAGAGCTACCACAGATTGTCTCTCTAACCAAAGATATGAAAGAATTAATGCCACCATTTACATGTAATCCTCCTAATAATTAGATTGTTATTTTCAATAGTTAAAAAACAGAAGAAGCAATAGGATGTGGATATAGTACTGGAAGTAAAATATTTATCATAAAGACTATTCTTTCAGGGATCATTTCTATAGTATGTGACTAGAGAAGTTTCTCTGATCGTGCAGAGCACCCGAAGCCACGAGGAGGAGTCAGAGCGTCCTCTCCTGAACGTGAAGCCGGCTCTAGGTGTTGCTTCTGTGACTGCCTTTTGCCATTGATGATCGTTCTTCCCTTCCTTTGGAAGGGATAGAGGGAGAGGATGCAGTCTGAGTGGTTGAAAAGAAAGTTGGTTTTTTTTGTTTGTTTGTTTTTGTTTTTTAATATTTATCATATCTGTACCAACAGAGGTTCAATCCAAAGAACCACATTTGGTCCCCAAGTATCACCATGAATCTCCCCTGAGTAGAAAAGCAGATGTAAACCCTGAGCCCTATTGGTTGAAGTCCCCAAACAAAGCATTCATATAGAATGAACCAAAATGGTTATTGATAGCTATGTGTATAAACAAAAAATGCACACATATACAATGTCATATTATTCAGTGTGAGAAAATAAAACAAATCTCTTCCTTTCACTGTAAAATGGACAGACTTTAAGGGAATTATTCTAAGTAAAATAATTAAAAGAGGAAATATTGGATTATTTAGCCTATGTGTTCAATGTAAAGATATAAAATTAATATATAGACAAGAAAAATAAAGACAAGATGGCCAGATAGTTCAATAGCTTAAAAGCATACATTGCATGTGTAAGACCCAGGTTCAATCTCCAACCCCAATATAATGCTCTGAGGACTATGCCAGGAGTAGCCTCAGAGCACTACCCATTGTGATGTGAGCACAAAACAAAGCAAACCAGTGGATATTTATAATAGGAAAATTTACAGAAAAAACAAAATCAGGTGGGGAGTGAAAAATAATCTACGTTTTAAGCTCTATTTATTGATAGGTTTTTGGGCCACACCCACGTGAGCTCAGGGGTAAATCCTGGCTCTGCACTCAGAAATTGCCCCTGGCGGCTGGGGGAACATACGCAATGCCTGGAATCAAACTGAGTTCCCCCTGGGTTGACAGCATGCAAGGCAAATTCCCTACCCCTGTGTATCTCTTCAATCCCTTAAAAAATAATTTAAAAATACATTAGCATGTTTAATGATGCTGTATAATATATCAGTTGAGTTTTGGTAGACTGATTATATAGGTAAATAAGATAATTGAAAGATACAAAAATGATATTTAGGGGAAAAATAGAACTATACTAAACATGCTTATATCTCTACTCAGCTCCACTCTACTACTTTGTTTGATCAAAAATTATCCTTTTATTACAGATATGAATTATGTAGTTATTTTAGTTATACTAAGTTCTTAAGTCCAACTGTATTTACAGACTGTTGGTTATAGCTTTTCATTCTTCCTTGTACTAGTAAATCCATAAAATTCCCCTACTTTTGGTATATGCATATATAAGATCTTTCATTAAGTCTCTTTTACCTTGCTGAAGTATCTCTATCAAACTCAGTTCTTTTTAAAAATTGGTGGGAACATAACAAAAGAATACAATATTAATTACATGTAGTTAAAATTGCACATCTTTGATATTTTGGGCTCTCCAAGATTGCTTTATTTATTATATTATGATTCTGTTAAATCTTTTAGTTTATGGAAAATATTAAGTCAAGTATTCTTATCAAATCTGTGTTCCCAGTAGTGAAAGGAATCAGCATTTTGATATAGTTAGGTTCAAAACGGAGTGAGAATTTTGTGTATGTGACATGACAAGTTAAAAAGCAAAGCAATGTGAACAGTTTCCAATGTCTAAACAAAATAATCTAAAGATCGATTTTGCCCCTGCCAAAACAGTGATATCCAAATGTCACAAAAATACTCATTTTTATTTAAATATATTAATATTTAGATGGATCCATATATAGACTATCCAACAGTTCAATCTACAAATGCAAGAAAAAAACAGTTCACATTTTAAATAATCATGTACATTTCCTGAGAAGAGTAGAATTATAAAATGCCCTGTTTAATGAGAATGCATTTTCTTCATGAATACATTTATAGTATTCAAATCTCCTTCGTTTACCTTTCAATGACTATTTGTTTCTGACAGCTAGAAAGTTTGTAAGCATTTTGTTCAAACATGTTAAGGGGTAAAGAAATTTAAAATAAGAGTATATATAGTAGGCATGTGAACTTTGGTAAATATACTAATGAATGTCAAAATGGATCAATTGTATTTTTGTAGCTTTAAAACTGTCAACTTTTCTAAATCACAATACAAATAAAGATTTATTTTCTATATATATTTTAGAAAAAGTTTCTAAGTTACCTATTAGGTGTACTTATTATTATTTTCTTTAAACACTATGATCTGCAAAATATAATATAATTGTATGCTTTTTACAGTAACAACTGATTGTTTGGCTGAAAGGTAGGACTTGATAATATAAAGGTGATTTTTTTTTGCACCAAGGTGTTCAGTACCCAGCTGAATTGTCTTTCTTCAAATACTTTCTTTTTCACTATACAATTCCAGTTTTGAGTCATAGACTGATAGCACCATTATAGGCATAACTACTTTCTTGGAATCTTTTTGTTAAGGTGTTTGAAGAAAATTTTATCCCCATAAATGCCATTAAAATCAATACATGTTTCTGTGAAAGGTTGAAATTGGACCTTGAATTGACTGTAAATAACAGTGAAATGAAAAGTTGATCTCCTTCCACCATTTTTAAACTTAAATCTTTTTAATGCTATCGTTGATCTTTTGTATCTTATTTTTAAGAGCCCCGCATTTGTAAACCATTTTCCTGAGTGTTTTATTTGACATTTTTACAAACCTAAAAAGATAGTGCAGCTTTAGAAAAATAATTTCCAACAAGTTAACATTTTCACAATGCTATCATGTTATATTCAAACTCAATACCCCAACTCACTAGTTTTCTTTCTATTTGACCCGCTCAATTTTATTTTAAATACTGCTGTTATGTCAGTGAAACTTGACTTATACAGAGGAAAAGCATGAATATCTCAGCGATTAGTTCTTAAGAAAAAAATGATATTATTGTTTACATAAAGTAATTAAGTGTTTTTCTTTTTTTCCTGTTCCTCATATGTAAAATATACAGCACATTATGGAATAACATCCAATTATATATTAATGCTGGCATAAAATAGTTTAAGTAAAAACTATCAGAAGTTTTACAATAATATTTAATATTTGTTGTGCCAGAGCAATAGAACAATGCACCTGCTGTTTGCATTGGTTGCCCAGGGCCAACGCAAATGTGATCCCCAGTATCTGATATAGTCTCCCAACTATTTCAGTGATGATCCAGTAGTGCAGGTCCAGTAGCCAGTCATCTATGAGTACACTGAATACCTTTACAATAATTTGCAAGGTGTATGTAAAGTATCATGTATAAGTTATGCATAATAATGTATATATTAATATAATATTTCAACTAACAACCAAGTCTAATATAAATAAATTCTTTTTTACTAAAATAGAACTAAAATTTATTTCAATAATAATTTTGAGTCGCATACACATTTTGGAGCAGAGTGGCTTGAAACAACTAATAAGTGTTTTTAAAATTTTTTTATTGTGGCCAAAGTGAATAAAAAATTGTTCACAGTACTATTTAAGGAACATAATGACAAAGAATCAGGGCCATTCTCACCATGAAGGTTGTCCTCCCTCCACCCTTTTCCCATCATATGTCCCATATCTTCCCCCTTTGCCCGCCAGAGTGCTAGTGTAACTGTTCCCTCTGTGTATAGCTTGTTATAGATAGGGTATCAATTCAATAGGTATTTTAAGTCATTAAAACCTTAATTATCAAAAGGAGATATTATCAAAAGGAAATAATAACCCTAGCTTTATGTATCTATTTATAAATTTAAATACAGGATAATATTTATTTAAAAACTCCCAAAGAGTAATTTAGAACTAAAAATAAAAATATTTTCAAATGTTGTTAACTATCAACTTTATTATACTAAATGTTCAAATATACAAAATGACTCATTAGATTAAATTAAGAAAACAGGTGGATTGTGGTTTTTTTTCTTTGGTTAAAAATAAACTAGTTCTTTTTTGACTCCTAGAGTCTGCATGCATTTCTTAACTGCAGCAATTTTACCAATTTTTGAAAATTATAGATGTGTTTGTTCTTTGAGTTTTTTTATTATTAGTATATTCTTATTAATCTTTCTTTCATTCCCTATGATTTTAAGGCTCCTGTGATTTTACCGTATCTACCAAAAACATACAGAACAAGGTTCTTTACACTCATGCTTACATTTGCAAATGTGTTTTGTATAATATTTTATATGTGGTAACATAGTATATGTGCAGAACATTTCAGTAAATTCTAGGGATTATGATATGAGTTTATTTAATGTGTTTTATGCCTAGTCAGAATATCTTTTGTATCTTTCAAAAACTTAGCTGCAATTTATACTCAGCTAAGGAGAAATGCTTCTTTTATTACCAATTATTTGTAAAGTCAACATATGCAAATACTAGACAAATGTAAATACAAAGTTACAGTAAAATGAAAACAGCCATGTACTTACAATTGATATAAAATTGAACAGGACTTTATTATTAAAACCCTGTGTGCATTTCTAAAAAATGTTTCCTCTATCATAGATAGAGGAATAGCTATGATGTTAAAATTAGTAAATTTAATTTTTATCATCTATGATGTTAAAATTAGTAAATTTATTTTTATCAGCAGATTCCTCAGACATCATCATATTCAATAAATCATGGATTGTTAATATGTAGTTAAGCCTATAGTTGTTGATACTATGTTCAAAGAATTCATCTTGATTTATTGTGTTTATTTCTCAGATAATACACTGTGACAAACAACACATTTAAATGATCAAGTGATATAAGTAATAAAAGGAGAATATAAATATATGAGACTAGGTGATGTTTATATATGAATGCTGCTCCATTTTATATAAGGGACTTGAAAGCAACATATAAAGGAGTTGAGAGAGAGGTCTTAGATACCCTCAAAATAATTTCTTTTTTTTTTATAATATAATTTTTATTTTGATCATAGTGGCTTACATACTGTTGACAATAATATTTTAGGTACATATTTACATAGAATAACATATATATACACAAATATATAACTTAATTTTATATATTCTTTGTTATTGGTTACTTTAAAGACCATGGTTACAAAATTATTCATGCTTAAGTGTCAGAAGTTCAAAGAATACAAATCTTTACTAGTGTAAATATCCAGCCACCAATAACTCGAGGCCCGTGGGCCGCAAATGGCCCTATGTACAATATTTTGTGGCCCTGCCCTAGAGGAATCTTTTTTTGTTTTGTTTTGTTTTGTTTTAGTTGTTTGGGTCACACCCCCCAATGTTCAAGGCTTACTACTGACTTTACACTCAAGGATCACCCCAAGACCCCATACCCTTGCCTGGCTCCTTCCTCTAAAGATATTTTTCCTTTCCCTTTCCTTTTACCTCTCACATCTCCCTCTCCTTTCCTCCCTCCCTCCTTCCCCCCCTCTATCTTTTTTTTTAATTTATTTATCTATTTATTTATCTATTTTTTAATTGGTGTTTGGGTCATACCCAGCAGTGCTCAGGGGTTACTCCTGGTTAGGGGGTGTTCTTTACATGACTGTAATCATACAACTATAATCATGTTTGTAATCACGGTGTTTAAATAAAAAAATAAAAGTAAAAATACAAAAAAAAGATACAAAAAGAGAGAGAGAGAGAGAGAGAGAGAGAGAGAGAGAGAGAGAGAGAGAGAGAGAGAGAGAGAGAGAGAGAGAGAGAGAAAGAAATAGCTCCTGGCAGGCTCGGGGGATCATATGGGGACGCTGGAATTCAAACCACCATCCTTCTGGATGCAAGGCAAATTCTTTAACTCCATGCTATCTCTCCAACCCCTGTTTTTTTCTTTTTAAAACTGTGGTTTGCACTATTGTTAATGCAGGATACCATTCTTAACACTTTATTGCCTTTCAGCACCCAATTCTTGTCCTGAGTGATCAGTTTCAATTATCATTGTCATAGTAGACCTTTCCCTAACTCATCACTCATCACAAACTACCTACCATGGACTAGTCTTCTTAGCCATCATTTCTATTGTCTCTAAAAATTATTACCATATTTTATTTTTCTTATATAGCACAAATGACTGAGATTATTCTATGTCTAGCCCTCTCCCTTTGACTGAACTTACTCATAAAATATTCTCCATAATTATCATGTATAAGCAAATTTCATGACTTCATTATTCCTGACATCAGTTGGTGTTTCTTTAGCAACATTTGTAGTGTTTTGGGGCTCTTGGGTTGTTTCCAGATTCTCGTTATTGTAAATAGTGTTGTGATTAACATAGACTATTCCAAATAAAAAGCAGAGGGCTTTTCTGCATGTTTTTGTGGGGAGTTCCTGAATGTATTCCTAGGATTGGCATTGCTGGATCTAGTTGTTATAGTAAATTCCATATTTATTTCCAAAAGGCTAGACCATTCTATATTCCCATCAGCAGTTAATGAAAGTCCCTTTCTGCTAGGATCCATGACAGCATTGTTTTTCTTGTTCTTTGTGATGTGTGCCAGTCTTGGTGGTATGAGATGATAATGCATTGTCATTTTGATTTGCAACAATTTGATTATTAGTGATCTTATCTACTCCTGAATCTATATAACTCCTGGGTTTGACACTCTAGGATTACTCCTGGTGGCCCAGGGAACCTTATGAAGTGCTGAGAAGTGAACTCAGATTAGTTGCAAGCAAAAAAAGTGCCCTTCCTCCTTGGCTATCATATCTTACTTTGTTCTGACTGATTTTTCAAGTTTGTCCTTATTGATGTATATTTATCATATAACAATTTTACAAATACTTTGCAATTGATTGCTTATAATATTTTTATAAAGTGTGTATACTTTAAATCTTTTTTATATTTTTAGAATATTTCTAAGCTAGATTGATATGACTATTGCTTTACATTCTTGAAAACTAATATATATATATATATATTTGTTTAGAAGATAATGATATATAGGTACTTGACTAGATGCTTATGTACATGATCTACTTTTTATATAGAGAATATAATGTTACAGCTATGGTGGCCAGGTAACATGAGTTAATGACATGTATATCATCAGTACTGTACTCACCAAAATGAATCCAAAAGAAGATTTATAAAGACTAACCAAAGAAAAAGTTAAAAAGTTAGTATCCGGCCAGACAGCCCGAACCCAGTGGAGAAGGGGCCGGGGGAGCGTCCCGCCCAGAGCCAGGAAGCCCGAACCCAGTGGAGAAGGGGCCGGGTGAGTGCCCCTTGCCCACGTGGACCCCCGCCCAGAGCCAGACAGCCCGAACCCAGAGCAGAAGGGGCCGGGGGAGCGTCCCGCCCAGAGCCAGGAAGCCCGAACCCAGTGGAGAAGGGGCCGGGTGAGTGCCCCTTGCCCACGTGGACCCCCGCCCAGAGCCAGGAAGCCCGAACCCGGTGGAGAAGGGGCCGGCAGAGGCTTGGAGGGGACGGAGCTCCATAAACTCCCAGAGAGAGGAGGGAGGACAGAGAGCTAGGCTCAACAGCGCCAGGAACCATTGTGGCCAGGAGCGGAACTGCACCACTGACTGAAACAAGGAACAGAAAAGAATCCTAAAGGCAAGGCAAGGCTGACAGCTAAGTAGCAAAGGGGAGAAGAAAGAGCTAAGTCCAACAAGCTCACCCAACAGCCCCCCCTAGAAGCACCCTCAGGAAAGGGACCCATCTTCACACCACAGGGGACCAAAGCAGGCCGAAATAAGAAGCCACAGCACTCCAAAGCACACTATTAAATACAAAGAAATATGCGTAAATCAAGGAGATCCTAATATCTGGAGACACCATGACAAACCCTAGCAAGTTTCCAAGCCCACCAAAACGCATAGATCCAGGGGAAGAAGACCTAAAAGCGGCCATGAGGAAGGAAATGCAAAAATTAATAAAAGGAATCAAAGAAACCCTAGCTACTGAATATAAGAAATACTTGGATGAGCGAATCAGCCAAATTAAAGAAGAAATGTCAAAGAACATGAGAGAGTCCATACAAAAAGAAATGAAGGAATTAAAAGACAAAATAACAAGCCTTACGAGCAGAAACACAGAGTTAGAGAAGCACATTGAAGAACCCAAAGAAAAACTGCAAACAAAAAATGATCAAGAAACCAACAAAGAAATAAAAGGCAAAGCACTGGAAGGAAAAATCCAATATCTAATGAACAAGGACAAAAGAAACAACCTAAGAATCGTGGGTATACCAGAAGGGGAGGAAATAGGGAAAAGGAAAGAACAGGTAGTCAGGGAGATAATAATAGAGAACTTTCCCACCCTCTGGAAAGAAAACTAAGGACAATCCAGGAAGCCAAGAGAATCCCTAATAAAATACATCCGAATAAACCAACACCAAGACATATAATAATCCAAATGGCAAAAAACAAAGAGAAAGGGGAACTCCTTAAAGCAATAAGGGAGAAAAAAACCCTCAAGTACAAAGGAAAGGACATAAGAATCAAACCAGATCTCCCATTTGAAATAATCCAAGCAAGAAGACAGTGGAATGTCATATTTAAATGACTGAATGAAAGAAATTTCCAACCCAGGGTCCAATACCCAGCAAAACTATCATTCATAAGGGAGGGCAGACTAGAAACATTCTCAAACATGAACGAACTTGAACTATTTGTGCAAACTAAGCCGATCTTAAGCGACCTACTCAGAGACGAATTACACAATCCAAACCCCCGATTGTAACATCAACCACTCCACATAATACAACTGCACAACAGTCCTCTCTCTCAATAATTTCCCTAAATGTTAACGGACTAAACTCGCCCATAAAAAGACACATAGTAGAGAAATGGGTTAGGAAAAATAAACCAGACTTCTGCTGTCTCCAAGAAACACACCTACAACTACAGGATAAGCACCGGCTTAGAATAAAGGGATGAAAAGTAATTATACAGGCCAATGGAAAACAAAAAAGAGCAGGGACAGCCATACTTATATCAGACCAAATTGCATTCAATCTCAAGAAAGTGATCAAAGACAAAGAAGGTCACTACCTACTGATCAGGGGAACATTAGATCAAGAAGTACTAACTCTGGTCAATATCTATGCACCTAATATAGAACCAGCAAAATATGTGAGGCAACTGCTCACAAACCTGGAGAAACACATGAAGGGAAATGTGATAATAGTAGGGGACCTCAATACTCCACTATCACCACTAGACAGATCCACCAAACAGAAAAATAGCAAAGCAATAAGAGACCTAAATGAAAAATTAGAAGATCTACGGCTAATAGACTTATATAGAGCCCTCCATCCCCAGAAAGCAGAATACACATTCTTCTCAAGCCCACATGGATACTTCTCCAGAATTGATCATGTCTTAGGACACAAAGCCAACCTATATAAGACCACAAATGTAAGGATCATTAGAAGTACCCTATCAGACCACTAACAATAGAGGTCAAAATTGATGTCAAGAAGAAACAATGGAGAAAAACTAATACCTGGAGATTAAACAACATGCTGCTCAACAACAGCTGGATCAAAGAACAACTCAAGGAAGAAATAAAAAGATTCCTTGAGACAAATGATAATGAGGAGACAACTTGTCAAAATTTGTGGGACACAGCAAAAGCAGTAATTAGGGGGAAACTCATAGCAATACAGGCCTATGTCAAGAAACAAGAAAACAATAAAATCAACAGTTTAAATGATCACCTCAAGGAATTGGAACAGCAGCAGCAGAGAAACCCAACCACGTCCAGAAGGCAAGAAATAATAAAAACCAGAGCAGAAATAAACAACATCGAAACTAAGAAAACAATACAAAAAATCAATGAGACCAGGAGTTGGTTTTTCAAAAAAAATAAACAAGATAGACAAACCACTGGCAAAACTCACCAAAAAAAAAGAGGGAAAACACCCAAATCAGTAGGATCACAAATGAAAGGGGAGAGATTACAACAGAACCCCAAGAAATACAACATATCATGAGATCATATTATGAACAACTATACTCAACTAGGCTAGAGAACCCAGCAGAAATCGACAGATTCCTAGAAAAATGCCATCTTCCAAGACTGGAAAAGGAAGAAATAGAAAGCCTAAATAGACCAATCACCTCAGAGGAAATTGAAGATGTAATTAAGAAACTCCCTAAGAACAAAAGTCCAGGCCCAGATGGATTTACAAGTGAATTCTATCAAACATTTCAAGAAGACCTACTACCACTTTTCCATAGGCTCTTCCAAACCATAAAGAAAACTGGAATCCTCCCCAATTCCTTTTATGAGGCCAATATCACACTCATTCCCAAAGATGGCAAAGACACCACCAAAAAAGAAAACTACAGACCAATCTCACTAATGAACATAGATGCAAAGATACTCAACAAAATCTTAGCAAACCGAATCCAGCACTTCATCAAAAAGATCATACATCATGACCAAGTGGGATTCATACCAGGAATGCAAGGTCGGTTCAACATACGCAAATCAATCAACATTATACATCACATCAACAACAAGAAAGACAAAAACCACATGATCATATCAATCGATGCAGAGAAGGCATTTGACAAAATCCAACACCCTTTCATGTTAAAGACACTCAGCAAAATAGGGTTGGAAGGATCCTTCCTCAAGATAGTTACAGCTATCTATGAAAAACCGACAGCCAACATTATTCTTAATGGCGAGAAACTAGAAGCATTTCCACTAAAATCAGGAACTAGGCAAGGCTGTCCACTCTCTCCGCTCTTATTTAATATAACCTTAGAAGTCCTAGCAATAGCAATCCGACAAGAGAAGGGAATCAAAGGAATCCAAATCGGGAAAGAGGAACACAAACTATCTCTATTTGCAGATGATACGATGATATACATTGAAAACCCTAAAGAGTCCACAATAAAACTCCTAGAAATAATCAACCAATATAGCAAAGTAGCTGGATACAAAATCAATACACAAAAGACAGTAGCATTTCTATATACATACAACGAAGTCGAGGAGAGAGAGATTAAAAACACAATTCCATTCAAAATAGTATCTAAAAATATCAGATACCTAGGAATCAACCTTACAAGGGAAGTCAAGGACCTATACCAGGGAAACTTCAAAACACTTCAGAAAGAAATTTAAGAGGATCTAAAGAAATGGAAGAATATCCCATGCTCATGGATAGGTAGAATTACCATAGTCAAAATGACTATCCGACCAAAACTACTATATAAATTTAATGCAATCCCTATCCAAATTCAAACACCCTTCTTTAAAGAAATAGAACATTCAATCTCAAAATTCATCTGGAACCACAAAAGACCCAGGTTAGCCAAACAAATACTAAAACACAAGAAGCTGGGTGGCATCTCCTTACCTAACTTGAAACTATACTATAAAGCCATAGTAATCAAAACAGCATGATACTGGAACAGACACAGAACCTCAGACCAGTGGGTCAGGACAGAATTCCCAGACATAAACCCCCAGATATACAGCCAACTAATATTTGATAAAAGAGGCAGGAACTTGAAATGGAACAAAGAAAGCCTCTTCAACAAATGGTGTTGGTACAACTGGAAAACCACATGTACGAAAGTGAAAATTGACCCATACCTCACTCCATATACAAAAGTGAACTCAAAATGGATCAAAGACCTTGAAATCAGACCCGAATCTATAAAGTTTATCGAGAACAAAATAGGCAGAACACTCGAAGACCTATTTATCAAAAAGGTCTTCGAGAATGGAGCACCAATGGCAAGAACTTTAGCATCAAACATAAACAAATGGGACTACATCAAACTAAAAAGCTTCTGCATGGCGAAAGAAACCTTACTTAATGCAAGAAGACAGTTAACAGAATGGGAAAAAATCTTTTCACTCGACATATCAGACAAAAGACTGATATCTAGAATATACAAAGCACTCAGAAAGCTGAGCCCCCCAAAACCAAATAAGGCCATAAAAAATGGGGAGATGAAATAAATAGACACTTCTCTGAGGACGATACAAGGATGGCCAACAAACACATGAAAACATGCTCCCCTTCACTCATCATCAGAGAGATCCAAATCAAGACAACTATGAGATACCACCTTACACCAGTAAGGATGGCTCACATCAAAAATAACGGGGACAATCTCTGTTGGCGGGGATGTGGTATGAAGGGAACTCTCATCCACTGCTGGTGGGAATGCCCCCTAGTACAACACCTATGGAGAACAGTCTGGAAAGTGCTCAAAGAACTCAGAATTGAGTTGCCATTTGACCCAGCAATTGCTCTTCTAGGTATATACCCCCAATTTGGAAGGACATTCATTCCAAAATACGTGTGCACCCCACTATTTATAGCAGCACTCAGTATAATAGCCAAGACTTGGAACCAACCTCGATGTCCAACAAAAGATGAATGGATCATTAAGATGTGGTACATATATACAATGGAATATTACATGGCAGTCAGAAATGATACAATCACAGACTTTGCAGCAACATAGATGGATCTATAACATGTTATGTTAAACGAAGTAAGTCAGAAGACCAAAGATAAACACAGAATTATAGCACTATTCTGAAACAACCAGATCACACATCTTATACACATCTAACACTCAACAATCAAATAAGAGGATTTAAAAGGTAGAAACTCTAAACACTGTAATAGCCAACATATACTCGACTGCAGCCCCCAAAATACATGAAAAAAAGGAACAACGCAAACCCTTGACTGCATTATACCACAAAGATAGCAGCAACACCAGAAACAACAGCATAGAGAGAACAGGTATGTAATCAGCCTTCTACGACAAAGGCCCACAATAATCCCTTGGAGATCGCAATCAGGATTACAGGTAAAGAATGCCATGGGAAATCACTGACTCCAACGGAATCATCCCATAACATCATGTTTTAATACCTTATATTACTATATTTAAAATAACCTCTCAGCTTTTCTGCCCACAGGCATCCTTCAATACAAAGGGTGGACAAACCAAGAGGGCAGCTCGGGATGCCACATAAAATACCATACCTAGCTGGTACTACGAGATGTTCCTGAGAAAACCCTTTAACATACACTTTATTTCAAGGTTATACCTTCTTTTAGGAATCGAAGCACGTGGCCAATCAGCTCACCGAAGCAGTAACTGTGACATTCAGACTTAAACTACAGACTATACTCACCGAACACGCTCAAGCAAACTAACACTCCCTTGCTATTCTCTCCTCTCTTCTCACTACTTTTTTTATCATTTCTTCTCTACTCCTCTCTCTACTTTCTTTCTTTCCTCTTTTCCCTTCCTTTCTAATGTATTTTCTCTTCTCTCCCTTCCTACTCCTACCATATACCTCCCCCTTTCCCCCCTTTTGGAAATCCAACTACCCCCTCATTCCTCATTCCCATCCATATTTCCCACTGTATTAACACTCTTCACCCTCAGTCCTAAATCTATTAGGCATCAAGATTGACCTCCTACCTCAATGAACCAGTACCCAGTACCCAAATGAAGAGACACCCAGTCAAACCCACACTTCGTTTCCTGCAAGAAAAAGCAGCTAACTCTACTGTGGACCCATGCTGCGCGGTGCCCCCTACCATCTTCCCCTAAGGTGGACTGCTACTTGAAACCGCACTTAGGCCCAAAAGTAGCCCCAATGCAGGAACTCTTACCAAGACCTCCCTGCCACAAATCTTTCACCAATCTGAAGAAGGTCAGGGGGGTGTGATGGAAAGGTGCCTGGGAACCCACACACTACAAGAAAAACCCAAAAGACAACGGGAAAACCTGTACTCCCAACATAAACATAAGACTTGTATTACACCTCCTCTTTACCTGCCTTTCCCCAAATGTAAGGTAGTCTTTTGCACCTCTTTGGTCCTTTAAATACTCCGTTAATTTTCTAGTCCACATATACATATGTGAGCACATACATTTTTAATCCTATCTTTTTTTTTTTTTGGTTTTGTTTTGTTTTGTTTTAATCTTTTTTGGGTATGTGACCTGTTTTTGTTTTCCTCTCTGTCCACCCCCAAATGCACCAACAATATAACGTAGCACCATTTCTCCCTGCAAAGGCACACTAAAAGAAAGGGGAAATCTCTCACATAAAAAAGAGCTTTTATCTACTAGAGATAGAAACTCATAGTTGTTGGGGCTGGGAAGGTGGCGCTAGAGGTAAGGTGTCTGCCTTACAAGCGCTAGCCAAGGAACGGACCGCTGTTCGATCCCCCGGCGTCCCATATGGTCCCCCCAAGCCAGGGGCGATTTCTGAGCACATAGCCAGGAGTAACCCCTGAGCGTCAAACGGGTGTGGCCCAAAAACCAAAAAAAAAAAAAAAAAAAAAAAAAAAAAAAGAAACTCATAGTTGTTTACAATATAGGGATAACTCCTACCTTGAAAATATGTCATGTGGAATCAACTTAGACTTCAGGAGAGTAGATCCCATCCATCGAACCTTGAACCCTGGATCCCAGTCACAGAAATGGCACAGTCCTTCACAATAGCTGCAAGTAACAAACCCCATCCAAGACAACCTTATTACTGCTGGAACACCAACGAGTGCCAGCTCTAATATGATATCCTGACAACGAGGAAAAGGGGAACAACTTGACTTAAGAGCAGGTTATCCTGGCCCTCTAGCCACTGATAAGACAAAATCAGAAGACTTGTCACCCGCTGGTAGGTCCAAAATCCAAGAACGCGATTTGCAGAGGACTGGCTGCTAGAACCATGACCAGACTGTATATATCTTGGGACCAATAAAAAAGCCCTAACCTAGGGTTTGAGCTACGACCTGCACAACAACCATGATCCCAGTTCCAAAGGTCTGGCAGAGACCATTGTAACGGAATGGGGCTTCTGGAAACACAAGGAAAGGCATTATCCTAGGTGCCATCCCAGATTTAGTGCCAAGACCAAGACCAACAACCACAGAAGATGGACTAAAATAATATTGATGAAACAGAACTTCTACAACCACTAAGACTGACTTCATCATAAGTCCCACCCCTGTAACTGTGCCGATACTGAGAGTGCTAGATACAGAGGACTCACTATATCACCCAGGAAGGACAAGAAGCCTCCCAAACATCACAAATGGACCACCGGGAGAATAAAGGATCATGAACAGAGTCTATAGTGGATCCCATGACAATATACTCCAAGGGCGGAGAAACCCCATACATCTTAGGCCATGTGAATCCCTTTTTAATTGACCCCAATATTTACTGTGCCTGGGCAGGGAGAAAAAAATCTTGTTTATTTTTCATATATTACTTTTTATCTTCATGTACTACTATTATCATTTTATTTACCTATTTATTTTTGGTCGATTTCTTTGTTTTAGTGTGGTTATTGAAGTTATTGCCCCATTTATCTTTTTTTTTTTTTTTCTCTTTCAGATTTTTGGGAGGCACCAGGCAGTACTCGGGGATTTTTCCTGGCTCCGGGCTCAGAGATTGCTTTGGGCGGGCATGAGGGACCATGTGGGGCACCAAGATTCGGGCTGATGACCTCCTGCATGAAAGGCAGACGCCTTGCCTCTATATTATCTCTCTGGCCCCTTCTTTTCCCTCTCCATGTGCTATGCCATGGTGCCTATCTCAAGATCGCGGCGTTTTTTTTGTTTTTTTTTTTTTTTTTTTTTTTTTTTGGTTGTGTATTTGTTGGTTTTGTTCTGTTCTGGTGGTGCTTAGCGTTCGCGTTGGAACTCTTAATAGATATTTGACACTGCATTTCGTAGGGGTCGAGTGTTTCACCTTCTTTTTCTCCTTCGCCTCTCAAATCGATGACGAGAGCCTCTAGAAGAATTTTGCTTATTTCTGGCGTATTAGACTTTTACCCCAGTTTATCACTTTTCTCCTCTTCAAACAAAATCACATAACTTGAACTACCTTCTCCTGCCTCCTAACTAGAGGGGGAAATAAAGGCGGCATCAGGACCAAACAGGTGTAAGACTACGAAGTAATAGGATAGGTACAGAGGGGACCACATATTCTAGCAGCCCTAGGGGTGAGGGAAGAGGATATGGGTGGTAGGACAAAAAGGGAGGAGTAGGGAAGACAAACCGGTGATGGGAATCCCCTTTGATCTTATGTAAATATGTAACTAAGATATTATTGTCAACAATATGTAAGCCACTATGATCAAAATAATAATTATGTTAAAAAAAAGATAGTATCCTTTGGTACCGAGAAAAGTAAGGAAGACTTTAATTTTTTTTCAAATAAGTGATTAAATATTAAATATTTCTCATATAAATTTTACAGTAATAACTTCTCATGTAAATTTAGAAAATAAAAATTATTTGTTCTATATAGTAAAATTTTAATAATGGTTTTCCTGAAATCTTTTTAAGTATAAAAGTAAAATTACAATGAGAGTCCCATGATCTGAACAAGAAATGGAAAAATAAGGAAGTAGTTGATGAAATGTTTGAAATTTGCTGCCATAGGCTCAACAATGCTAAGGAATAGAGAGAAATAAAACAGAAGATTTGAAGTGTAAGAAGGTGAAAAACCTGAAGACTTATGAAATACAAGTCAGCTAGGAAACCCATTCCACTTTGTGAGGTACATTCTCATAAATGGACTAACATCCCTATGGTAGCATTCACGGAATTCAAAAAAAAAAGTAAAGAAGTTAATCTCAATCAAAAAAAGAAATTCACTATTGTAATAAGAGAACAATTTTATTTATTACAGATCATCACTTTTGTAGATGGGATGTCAGAAATTTTAAGAATTTCTCATCTGAGTGTTTATTTCTATGAAGTACTGGACAGAATTTTCTGCTGAGAATGAATGGGAAAGTAATAGAGTAGGACAGGTGGGGAGATAAGAGATGGTTTTATTAGATATTATGGAAAATAGAGAAAACCTTATCAGACAGAGAATTGGTGAGCTGAGTAAATGGCCCTATTAAGCTTAGAGAACATTAATTTATAAAGGCAATTTTCTGAGGATTTTGTGATTTTCCCAGTTGGATTCAACTGCCCAGTTATAGGGACAAAGAAATCAGCCTGTTTGATTGCTTCAGCTTTGGGTTTTCTAGGTGGATTGAAAATATTCACAAAAATGTGTGGTTGATTATAATCAAAATTCATAGTCTTAAAAGGGAGATAGTCAAGAAAAATAAGAGTTTATGCAAAACTGATTGCATACCTTAACATAGACATCAAACTTAGTTATTCCAATTTTATTTACAAAATTTTTATTGTATTTTAAGCACCTTGATTCATAAAACTATTATTAATAGAATTTTATAAATAAAGTTTTCTAGCATCACAATCTCCACCAGAGTGTGTGCTTCTCTCCACAATTGTCTTAATAACCCCTATGAAACTTGTACATGCATTCACCATCATTGTCTAATTGTAATAATTTTAAGATTAGGATAATAAAGACATGTCATCTTTTTATTTTTTTTTGCTTTGCCCAGTCTTGTTCCTTGTAATGTACCTTTTAATGAAGAATATTTTGTATCATTGAGAAGAAGCATTACTCATGTGTCATTAATTAATGTTCTAGGATCTAGGTTTTTTTCATGTTCTTTTGGGGTGACAATTGACGCTGCTCAGTACTTATTCTTAACTTTGTGTGCAGGACTTAATTTTGGTGGTGACTTGGGGAGATTTTACGTGGTGTCAGGGTTCAAAACATGTTTGCCACATGCAAGGTAATTGCCTTACCCTTGTACTATTTTTTATAACTATGCAACATTTATAACTTGATATTTTCAAAACCTTAAAATACATATTAAAATAATATAATTTTAGAAATTAATGTATACCCTTTTGATTCACAGTCTTACTACTGTGAATAATATGCCACTTTTTATATTTCTTAGTGAGTTCAACTTGCATTTTATTCATTTATCCTTGTTTAATACATTACTCCACCTTTTTGTAATGCTCTTTACTTCCTAAATTTTTGTTGGTAATAGTAATTCAGAAAGACACAGGTCAATTTTGTAGGCTCCATATAAGTTTATTAAGTTGAATTGCACGACTCTGGGGGAGCTTGATGCAATGAGATTCGGTTTATTGTACTATTGGGAAACATGACTTGCAAAACTTGACCCTTAAGGACCTTACATAAATGTTCATGATTGTATCATAGGACCATGCTCTTGCTCTTGCATTTCAAATATGTTGTGCAAGTATTTTATCTAATACTTTAAGTTTTATTAGATATAAACTGAGCCAATTCAGTATTTTTTATTGCTGTACTAATTTTATTCTCATCAGTATAGACCAAAGCTTAATGAGAACTCTATAATTACTCTGGGATTAAAAAATCTCATTCATATTTTATATATTTATTCTTCTTGTAGATATTATGAAGCACTGAGTACTTTTATCCTAGACACATAGACTTTGAACATATCTTGCACAGAATGTTATCTTTAAAATCTCCTCCAAAACTTCCAAATTAATGATATATTGTAGGGAGCACCTGCCAGCTTTGATACAGATACATAATTATTAAATGATATTTTACTACAAAGAAGGTGCATGCTGTTACTGAGTCTGACTATTTCAGCTGTAGGATGCTCTATTTCATAAAAGATTTTGCTGTGTAAACTAATAAGTGTTTTATCTAATTTTATAATGATTGATTCTGAGGAATACATTTATTCAAACCACATAGTACATATAAAACTGCTGTCTTGTATGTGAATACCCAGTGAGTAGTAATCTGTAATATTTACATGAATTTGGATTTGGAAACAAATAAGTCTCTTATACCTCTGTTTCTTTCATGAAACTTTTTAAAGTATTATTATTTAGCTTTTACATATTAAATTAGGTGCCATAATATGACAATGTTAATTCAATAACCATATGTTGTAGCAGATTATACTAATATTATCAGATGACGAATTAAAATAAATGAGAGAAAAAGGCATTAACTTTGGTGGTGGGAATTTCACTGATTCAAGGTCAATATATACCTGAAATATTACTGTGAGAGATATGTAATCCACTTTGGTAAAAATAGAAATTATTATTATAAAAAAGAAGCACAATAGTTTGAATGACAGGAATATTCTGCACATTTTTTATATTATTCTTCAAAGATACTCATTAATATTAAATGTTACTCATTTATCTTATATTACTTAGTTAAATGAAAACATCTATTTTAAAATTTTATATAAAATTTAACTCAATTTCCAAAACTTTAATTTTTTTGACTTTTATTGTGGTAAAAGTAAATTACAAATATTTCACAGTAAAATTTAAGGCACATGGTGACAATGAATGAGGGGCATTCCCACCACCAGTGTTGTCCTCCCTCCATCCCTGTTCCCAGCATGCATCCCACATATCCTTCTTTTACCTCCTGTAATGCTACTGGAACTGTTCCCCACTTGTATAGCTTGTTATAATTTGGGTATCGATTCTTTTGCCATTGACTTTGGATTTGGTCTTCAAGTCTTATCATTTTGTTATTTCCACCAAATAAACATGACTGTCTGGTCTTGTTACCAAAATTTTATGTTAAAGCATTTTTCATAAAGATTTCTCATTGTAATGTAGGATATTTATTCATTCATCTATAGACAAATGCTCTCAAAGTCTATCTGTATAGTTTAGTCATGAAATCATCTGGTGTTTGTTCTCCTGATGTATGTGTGGTATTTAAAATATTTGGATGAATGAATGCACTATATTAAATGGGGAATGAAATGTGTTAAAGGAGGATGCAATTTATTAGATGGGCAGTATCTTTCATTCCACAATATAAGGAGAATAGAGAAAGAAAAATTAAATTGGAAAATAAGAAGTCAGTTGTGAAGCAACAGCTGAGTCAGAACTTTAGGTATATTGGTAGTGTAGAGAAGTGATAAAGCTATACATCTTAACCTCAGAGATAACGATACTGAAAATATGACAAACAAACTTAAAAATAGACATGTCAAGGTGAGAGCGTGGGGAGGTGGTAGAGAACCTGAAATGAATGGTGGATGGAAGTTGCCACAAGTATTTGGTTATGTGCTAGAACAATTTGTATGGCTAAACCAATCTATAATTAGCTTTGTAAATGATAGTTATTTATTAAAATTTAACAAATAAAACGAAAACACTAAGTTTTAACAAATTTATATGTTTTGGGTTAATATTAGAGAAAATCAATTTAACTGCTTGGTAAAGTATTAAGATGAAATGAGAAAGAAACTAGCATATTGAGAGCTAAAGATTCTTGACTTGAATGAAGATGACCCTTGTTCAATATCTGACACTTCCTGTGATTCCCTAGTATATCTACATTAATTTCTGAGCACAGAAATTGGAGTAAATCCTGAGCACTACCAATGCAGCCACTGGTAGTAATGATTAAAAATAAAAATGAAAAAAATAAAAGTATATATAACTTTTAATATTATTTGCCAGTATTTATGTTACATGTTCATTAACAAAAATATTTATGTATGTGTATACATATAAAAATCCTAACTTCTTCAGTAGAGCAGATGACTATATCAGAGGAAAGGTATTTCATTTGCATTTCTATTCTGTCAGTACAACACATTTTGTTTTCTTATGGAATGATTGCCATTACCTTTGATTTATGGTGGCAAGTTTTTAAATTTAATTATTCAATCCTAAATACTAGACTGTGCTTATCAAAAGTGGCACAAATACAAGGACTGTTCACAGTTTAGGGTCACTAGAGCAGCCCTGAGTGAACTCACAGGCTGACCATTTATTCAATATAACGTGGATCAATTCAATGTAATGTGGATTTCTCACCCTGGTCACAACACCTGAGTAATTGTTTCTATTGACAGAAACTTGAAGCATAGTTAGCAAGTATATAAAATTTGACAGGAACATGAAGAGCAGAGAATGAGATATTTTTATATAGCCAAACAGATATAGCCAAACAGTGGGCACCTTAAAATATCAAATGTATTTTAGCAATGCCTTATTCTATTATTTCCTGGGTGCATGTCTATTCCTCCCGCTTATCTATACATATTTCACCCAGTGAGCTGCCCTGATTATGGGAATATTGTTCGGAGGACTATTTCCACATATACGGACTATCAGTATAGGCATGAAAGGACATTTTTAGCATTAGGTCTGAATTAAGGAATAAATGCAAGTCATAGAGCACTGTAAAAATTATGTTTTCCTAAAGGTGTTCTGGAATATTTATCAGGGGATTAGGATGGAATTATTTAAAAGAAACAGCTTATGCTAATTAAAATTATATCAGTAAAGCTTCCTCTACAATTTGAGAGTACGAACTCATTGTAAGCTGCAAAGGCATTTGTAGGAGCTATGTTCTAAGGTTCATAAATTTAGATGGTAAATAATAGGTGGAATGGCAATTTGGAGTAAACATCGAAAGGTCAATCTAACATTTATTTTGGATCAAAACAGAGTAGGAAGTCCTTTGATGTCCGTGAAAAAAACAGGTAACAGAAGAACACGAATAGCCACTTTGGTAAATTGTGTAAAATAGAGTAAGTAAAGTTTTTTTCTTTTTTTTTTTTTAAAGTTTATAGGACTGAGATGGACCTAACTTCTCTCAAAAAACTATAATTTCAGATATTCTAACATGTTGCAGTAGTTATATAAAGAAAGTCTCTGCTAAATCAAATTAAACTTTAAGAATAATTTAGATTTTATATTTTTGCTCAAAAGTTTCATTATTATTTTAAGCATTTCTTCTATAACACATAAATTTAACATAAATGTACTTCATGTTTTGTGACTGACACTAAAGTCAAGTTATAAATGTTCAAAAAATAAAAATATTGAGATTTTACTTTCTGCATTCTGTGAAAAGCAGATATAAGACCATGCTGAAACTATAAATATTATAATCCATAAAATTATAGTGGTAGCAATACAACAGTGTAAAGAAAATTGCTTTGCATGTTTTATAGAAGATATTTGACCTTTGGTACTACACTAAGAAGCAGCAGGCATGATCTGTGAGCACCATAAATGTGGATCATATCTTTCTGTCCCCAAAGTGCTTATACAAAACTCTTATACAACTTAGAATTTTTCTTTTTTTTTTAAATAAATTTTTACTCTTACAATTGCCATACAATTCTTGTTCAGATTGATGAGTTCTAAATATTATATCATAATGATCCTTTATTTGTCTTAATTGCACTTTCCATTCAACAGTTTTCTATTGTCTTTGTGTGTTGGTCTTATACTATGATATTTTATTTCATATTGCTTAGAAGATATGATCATTCTGTCTGCCTTTTTTCCTCTAAGTCATTTTATTCTGCATGCTACTCTCCATTTCTATCCATATCTCCATATATAAGCAAATTTCATGTCTTCATTTTCTCCTAACAGCTGCATAGTATTCTATTGAATGGATATACTGGTATTTCTTTATTCACTCTCAGAGCACTTTGGTTGGTTCCAGATTCTGGCTATATTGAACACCGAGGAATTGAACCACAGTCCATTTGAGGTTAACACATGCAAGGAAAACACTCTACCTCTTGCGCCACAGCTCCAGCCCCAATGTGGAGCATTTTTTATTTCCCTTTTGGCCATCTGTATTTTACTTTGAGGAAGTTCTCGTCCATGTCTTCTCCCCTTTTATGATGGGGTTGAATTTTTTTTCTTGTTAAACTCCACCAGTTCCGTATATAACTCAGGTATTATCACCTTAGCAGATGAGCATTGAGTAGTAATTTTAAACAATCCTTGGGCAATCTTTGTATTGTAATCACCATTTCCTTTGAGGTTCAGAAGGTTCTTAGTTTAATGTAGCCCCATTTATTTATCTTTGGCTCTACTTGCTTGGTCAGTGGTTTTTCGTCCTTAAAGGTAACTTTAGCTTCAATATCACAGAGATTTTTGCCTTTATGTTTTTCTTTATGCACTTGATAGTATCAGGTCTGAATTCATGGTAATCCATTTTTACTTGATCTTTGTGCATATTGTTACAAAGAAATCTGAGTTTAGTTTCCTGCACATAGCTGACCAATTTCCTAACACCACTTCTTGAAGACGCTTCTCTTACTCCACGTCACATTTATTCCCTTTATCAAACATTGACCATCATATACTTGGGTATTTGTCTCAAGATATTTAATTCTATTCTATTGATTATTGAATTTGTCTTTGTTCAATACTATGGCATTTTGAATAGTACTGTTTTATAGTATAGATTGAATTTATGAAAGTGAAACCCCCATCTTCTTTTTCCCAAGAATTGCTTTAGCTAACAGCTACTTTACTATATAAATCTATTGTTTATGGTAGCTTTTTTGTAGAGTAATTAGGATTTTCTAAATATTGTCTCCTAGCATCAGCATTGTATTCTTATACTATTATCTGGATATTCTTGATATCTTATTTTTGCCTAATTTTTATCACAAGTACTTTTTGTTCTATATTGAATAATAATGGTGAGATTGGACAATCTTTTCTTTTGCCTAATATTAGAGGGAAAGCTTTAAGTTTTTATCTTTTGAGTATAATGTTTTTAACAAAGAGAGAGATACACAAAAACATATATAAACTATTATACAGTAAGTAATAGATAAAGAATGATGAATATAAATTTATTTGGATAAAACAATTAAAAAACAAACTAACAATGCAGTAGTTTTTTAGATGAAGTTAAAATGAGAGCAGAAATTTGAAGAAAGTTGAAGAGTAAATCATTTTTTTTGAAGAGTAAATCATGAATAAATTTAGGAAATCTCGTTTCCTAGAATAGGAATAGGTTGGTGGACAATACGGTGTTTTGTACAATAGTGTAAGAAAAAAGCAGTGTCTGAAAAAAGCTTTTTTTAGATAGTGTAGAAAGAAAAAAATTCTTTAAAAAAAGACAAAATTATAAAGACTGGCTTTATTGCATGTTAGTTTCAGAATAAGAATTATTCAGTATGATTTGAAGAGCAGGTACAAATTATTAATTATAAAGTGACAAATCTCAGTCATACAATCATCTATTCCATCATTATCTAAAGCATCGCTTTTATTTTTTAACCAAACTAAGTCTCAATAACCAAAACAGTATCAATCAAAGTATATTTATATTCTTAATGGCAGGGTATCTCTTCCTCAAACACCATTGTTCCAGTTTCTATAGTACAGGTGGTAGCAAAGGGATATTTCTTATAGTAGTAATGATAATAAGAACTTTAACTCTAGGGGACAGAATGGCAGTATAGTGCGTACAGTGATGCCTATCATGCATACATTCCTAGTTACATTTGTAGCACCCCATATGGTTTAGGAGCACTACCAAAAATAATTACTGATTTTAGATACTGGTAGAACCTCTGAGCATCTCCTGGTGTAAGCCAGAAATGAAACAATTATAAAATGTTCCATTCTAAGATTATCGTTTGATCTAACAGGTATTTTTTTTCACAAATAAGAAAATTCATCTTTAATAATAGAAAATCTATTTACATTGCAATGGGCATTAATATTTATAGGACAGTTTTGAAAATATTGTTCAGGAGAATTAAGGTAAAACTCTCAGGCATTCTATTCTCATGTGCTGCTACCAAATTAATTTTTTATCTTGACTTTTTTTAATCTTTTTTTATTTTTATCTTGACTTTGTTATTCATTTCTCATAACTAAGTTCTACCAGCTTTTCAAGACTTGATCTATCATTCTCCCATATAAAATTTACTTGTTTTTCATAAATATGATATATTTATTAGGCTGACATTGAATATCATCCATATTTAATCATAATTAACATTACAGAATAGTCTATCCTATATAATTGGTTCTTGATTTCTGATCCTTAACTTCTACAAGCAAAGAAAAAAGACTGTATCTCATTTGTCTTTATGTCTATCTAATATATTAAACACAAAAGAAAATAAATATTGTCAACAGTTAATTAACAAATAAATATTATTTATTATTATTGTTATTAATATAACAAATAATTAACAAATAAATATTATAAGTATATAATTTTGTGCTTAGTATAATGCATTCTGCATTCCAATTATTTAGTTGTAACCTCTTAAATAACAACACACATTTTTTTATTTTGTATGTTCCCTATATTTAATGTGAATGGCCTATTCAAGTCTTCAGAAATGAATTGACTAAATGGTGAATCAGTCTTCTAGGATGGACAAATTTGCCAGTGGGTTAAAAGATTTAAGTTCCCCCTAGAGCTCCCTTCGAAAGCAATATTTCTAAGTTTCAAAGTGTTTCTGAAATGCCTCATGCACTGAGGAGAAAGAGTGAGACAGGGAGGGCAGGCTCAAGGCCATTCTCTAGTGGATCTCTAAAAAGCTGCCTGAGATGCCACAATTGGGGTCAGAAACCTTAATCTTTGCTATCATAGTTTTTATTGCTCTGGCATGTTTTGATGCACTCCACAGGGAACTGTCATCTTTTCTTGCTTATTCTACAGGTCGAGAAATGGGCTTTTAGAGAGTATACTGCAGGAGGGAGAGGTGAATTGAAGTCTCATTTTAATCAATAATAAAAATTTGAATAAACATATATTATATTGACTATTTAATTATAAAGCCATAGGTATATACAACAGTTAAATACTAACTAAAATAGTTTAACATAGTATTTTATTACCTTGTTTAAACAAATTACTACTGTTTGCCAAGTAGATTATATAAAAATATTAACATAAAGGATTGTTTTCTTAAAAATATCTGAACTTTTAAAAATATCTACATTTTAATATTAAGCACCTTTCAATTTCTACATAAATACAGGTAACTGATTTTTTAAAGTCAACTCATAGATTTGTTAAACCAAGGAAAAATCATTTTATACTCAAATACTATGCTACTGTCTAAATAACATATCATTATAAATTTACTATTTATCTACTGCTATACACCTCTGCCTGACACTTTAAGACTTCTCTGAAACTCAGCCAACTAGACACTAAATAATTCACACTTCTGCTTCATTTCCTGCATCCTGTAGAAAGTCAAGAGGTAGAATATAGGACAGACATAAATATAAAAAATATCAGATATTCAACTCAGTTTAGAGTACAAATATAAGAGTATAGAAGAGAAAGAAAAATGTTCCCAGCTGCACAGAATAAGTGGGAATGAAGTAAAGTTTGGTCAAAGGGATAAGTCCTAATAATATTCAAGTAATTGTTTTGAGGCAAAATTTTATCAGTAGAACTATATTTCCCCCTTAGACTTATTTATGTCTGCAATTTGTCTATTGCAATGTGCAAAAACAGTGATAAAAGGCAAACCTTCAGCAGTATAACTTAGCTCTTTTAAAACCTATCTAATATATCTTAATGATTCTTTGAAACAGAGAGGGAGGGAAGAATTGATGGAAATCAGATTAATAAATGGTACTTTTATTAGAGTTACATGAGAAAGAAAATTACATTTCTCCAGAAAGTAATTAGAACATTGGAATAGTTACTTTTAAAGAAAAATAAAGACTATTAATCACCAAAAATTTGCCTTTAGGATTATTTATCGAATCTTTGATGATTCAATCTGAAAATTCATTCACTTTATATGTTAAATATTTTTATTTTTAATCTGATAAATATATTTGTATTTATTTTTCTGGCATCTTGTTATTACAATCCATGAAACTTGTTTTGGAAGTATTAAATAATATTCAAGATTTAAAGAAAAGGGGAAATTTTTTTCTTTAAAATTGTTCACTAGTTACCTTTTATCTTTTATTCTATGGATATATTACTTTCTCATTGATGTAAAATAAAAATTAATAAATTTCTATTCCTTGGGACATTGTAGGAGGAATAAACGAGAACTGAACACAGTTTCTGCTTGCTTCTTTTATCTAGACAAGTATGTCATATATATTCCTATAATTTTGGAAACTAACTTTTTGTGCTCACCATAAAATGTTTAAATACAGCTTTTTTCAAAGATTTAAGATCATACCTGGCATACCATATAAAAGGCTCCGGGAACATGTGCTTTAAATTTGGAACTTCAATATTCCCTTCTCCCATCACACGGTTTTGCAGGAAGTTGTCTCCACCCAAAAGCTTGATTTAGGGATTGCTTCAGCAGCTTAAAAAATAAAATAATAACTAGCTTTGTTTTTTTATATTTCTTCAAGTACTTCTAATTTGAAAATATAAAGTGACTATGAAAAGAGTAATGGTAATTTAAAATTTCTCTACCTTTTGAATTATTTGATTATAATTTTAGTTCTAATTCTAAAGAAAACGTAAACTAAAATGATGTCATTTAATGAGTTATTTTCAAGTAATATAAAATAATATTTGCACTGCTTAAAGTTTTGTTTTGTTTTGTTTTGTTTTTAGTTTTTGAGCTACACCCCTTGACGCTCAAGTATTATACCTGGCTATACCCTCTGATATCGCTCATGTCTTGGGGACCATATGACACTAGGGGATCAAACCATGGTCTGTCCTAAGCTAGTGTGGGCAAGGCAGATGCCTTATTGCTTGAGTCACAACTCCAGCCTCTGTATAAAGGTTTTTTTTTTATTAAAACTGGTAGTATTTTTTTCTGAATAGCAAAAATTGTCTGGCCATACAATTAATTCATGATAACATGTACCTATATCTCTCATGTTGGACATGTCCTAAACTTTACTTGTGATATTTCCAGAAATTTAGATGTAGAGGAGAGAATTGCAGTGTTCACACATTGAGAAAGTTTAATATGAAGGACTATTATTAACTGATTAAATTATGTCTTAAGGGTTGAAGTTAATGATGAATGCATTTGCTAGGTCAATTTTGAAAACTAGGCAAAGTCAGAGAAATATAATAGAGTACTTCAAGCATTCAAATAGCATATACAGATTTAATGATTTTCAGGACATAAATGCATGGTGTTGATGGTGGAGGATAGATATACAATATCATCCCTTAGAAAACTTTGCCATTTTTTCTTTTTTTGAGCCACAGCTCCTAGCGCTCTATTTATGCGCTACTCTTGGTTCTACGTTCAAATAGGCTATGTGGTAGCAGGGATAAAACAAAGATAAGCTGTCAGCAAGGCATGTACCCTAACCTTTGAACTATCTTTTCCCTGGAAATTTTTTTATTATTATTTCTTTTTTTTTCTTTATTTAAACATCTTGTACTCCAGACAGGCTTTCCAGTTCCCTCATTCATTCACATGATTATGGTAGTTCTCTGGGTAGTTATTTCTATAACTGCACTCACCACTCTTTGTGGTGAGCTTCATGAAGTGAGTTGGAAATTTTAGCCCTCCTCTCATTGTCTCTGAGGATTGTTGCAAAAATGACTTTCATTTTTCATAAAACCCATAGATGAGTGAGATTTTTCTGCATCTCTCTCTCCCTCTAATTTATTTCGCTCAGCATGATCGATTCCATGTATATCCATGTATAGAAAAATTTCATGACTTCATTTCTCCTGACGGCTGCATAATATTCCATTGTGTATATGTACCACTGTTTCTTTAGCCATTCATCTGTTGAAGGGCATCTTGGTTGTTTCCAGAGCCTGGCTATTGTGAATAGTACTGCAATAAATATAGGCGTGAGAAAGGGGTTTTTGTATTGTATTCTTGTATTCTTAGGGTACATCCCTAGGAGGGAAATAGATAGGTCGAATGGGAGCTCAATTTCCAGATTTTGGAGGAATCTCCATATCGCTTTCCATAGAGGTTGGACTGGATGGCATTCCCACCAGCAGTGGATAAGAGTTCCTTTCTCTCCACATCCCTGCCAGCACTGATTGTTCTCATTCTTTGTGATGTGCGCCAATCTCTGTTGTGTGGGGTGGTATCACATAGTTGTTTTGATTTGCATCTCCCTGATGATTAGTGACAAGGAGCATTTTTTCATGTACCTCTTGGCCATTTGTATTTCTTTTTTATCAAACTGTCTGTTCATTTCTTCTCATTTTTTGATGGGATTAGATGTTTTTTCTTGTAAAGTTCTGTCAGTGCCCTGTATATTTTGGATATTAGCCCCTTATCTGATGGGTGTTGGGTGAATAGATACTACCACTTGGTGGGTGAATCTTGGATCCTGGGCACTATTTCTTTTGAGGTGCAGAAGCTTCTCAGTTTAATGTATTCCCATCTGTTGATGTCTGCTTTCACTTGTTTGAAAAGTGCAGTTTCCTCCTTGAAGGTGCCTTTAGTGTCAATGTCGTGGAGTGTTTTACCGACGTGGTGTTCTATATACCTTATGGTATCAGGTCTGATATCAAGGTCTTTAATCCATTTGGATTTCCCTTCGTACATGATGTTAACTGGGGTCTATATTTGCTTTTTTGCAAGTGGCTAACCAGTTCTGCCAGCACCACTTGTTGAAGAGATTTTCCCAGCTCCACTTAGGATTTCTTGCTCCTTTGTCAAAAATTAGGTAATTGTATATCTGGGGGTCAATGTCTGAGAACTCAAGCCTATTCCACTGATCTGAGGGTCTGTCTTTATCACAATACCATGCTGTTTTGATAACTACTGCTTTGTAGTACAGTTTAAAGTTGGGGAAAGTAATGCCTCCCATTTTCCTTTACCCTAGGAGTGCTTTAGCAAATCGAGGGTGTTTATTGTTCCAGATGAATTTCATAAGTGTTTGATCCACTTCTTTGAAGAATGTCATGTGTATTTATAAGGGGATCACATTAAATCTGTATAATGCTTTGGGGAGTATTGCCATTTTAATGATGTTAATCCTGCCAATCCATGAGCAAGGTATGAGTTTCCATTTCTGTGTATCCTCTCTTATTTCTTTGAACAGGACTTTATACTTATCTTTGTATAGGTCCTTCATCTTTGGTCAAGTTAACTCCAAGATATTTGTGTTTGTGTGGCATTATTGTGAATGGGATTGCCTTCTTTACTTTCTTCTCTTCCTTCTCATTATTGGTGTATAAAAAGGCCACTGATTTCTGAGTGTTAATTTTGTAGCCTGCCACCTTCCCATATGCGTTTATAGTTTCTAGAAGATTTTTGGTACAGTCTTTGTTGTTTTCTAAGTAGAGTATCATGTCATCTGCAAACAATGAGAGCTTGACTTCTTCCTTTCCTATCTGGATTCCCTTGATATCTTTTCCTTGCCTGATTGCTATAGCAAGAACTTCCAGTACTATGTTGGAGAGGAGTGGTGAAAGCAGACATCCTTGTCTTCTACCAGAATGTAGAGGGAAGGCTTTTATTTTTTCTCCATTGAGGATAATATTTGCCATTGGCTTGTGGTAGATGGCTTCCACTAGATTGAGAAAGGTTCCTTTCATTCCCATCTTGCTGAGAGTTTTATCAAAAATTGGTGTTAGACCTTATAAAATGCTTTCTCTGCATCTATGTATATGATCATGTGATTTTTATTTTTCTTCTTGTTGATGTTGTGTATGATGTTGATAGATTTACAGATGTTAAACCATCCTTGCATTCCTGGGATAAAACCTACTTGGTTGTATTGTATGATCTTATTGATGATGCATTGGATCCTATTTGCCAGGATTTTGTTGAAGATCTTTGCATCTGCATTCATCAGGAATATTGGTCTGTAATTTTCTTTTTTGGCAGCATCTCTGTCTGGTTTTGGCATCAAGGTGATGTTGGCTTCATAAAAGCTGTTTGGGAGTGTTCCTGTTTTTCCAGTTTTATAGAAGAGCCTGGCTAGGATTGGTAGTATCTCCTCTTGAAAGATTTTAAAAAATTATTAGGAAATCCATCTGGGCCTGGACTTTTCTTTTTGGGCAGATATTTGAGTAGAGTTTCAATTTCCTCAGTAGTGATGGGGGTGTTTATATATGCTACATCCTCCTTACTTAAATGTGGAAAGTTATGTGTCCAAGAATTTTTCCATTTCTTCTAGGTTCTCATATTTAGTAGCATAAAGTTTCTCAAAGTAGTCTCTGATAAACCTTTGGAACCCTGCAATATCTGTCATGATCTCCCCCTTTACATTTCCAATAGGGGTTATCAGATTTCTCTCTCTTTCTATTTGAGTTTTGCCAATGGTTTATCAATCTTGTTTATTTTTTTAAAGAATCAAATTCTGCTTATGTTGATCTTTTGGATGGTTTTCCACTTCATTGAGTTCTGCTTTCAGCTTTGTTATTTCCTTCTGTCTCCCTATTTTTGGTTCCTTTTTTGTTAATTTTCTAATTTTTTGAGCTGTGCCATTAAGTTATTTAGGTATGCCCCTTCTTTCTTCATGATGTTTGCTTGTAGAGCTATAAATTTTCCTCTCAGGACCGCTTTTGCTGTGTACCACAGATTCTGGCAGTTTGTGTCTTCATTATATTTGTTTCCAGGAAAGTTTTGATTTCCTTTTTGATTTCATCTCGGACCCACTTGTTGTTCAGTATCAGGGAGTCTAATTTCCAATTGTTAAAGTATTTCTTCTGTATGGCTTTGTAGTTCACATCTAATTTCAGAGCCTTGTGGACAGCAAATGTAGCCTGCAAGATTTCTATCCTCTTGATTTTATAGAGGTATGTTTTATGTGTCAGCATGTAGTCTATCTTGGAGAATGACCCATGTACATTGGAGAAGAATGTGTATCCAGGTTTTTGGGATGGAGTGTCCTATATATATCTACTAGTCCTCTTTTTTCCATTACTCTTTTCAGGGCTAGTATGTTTTTGTTGGGTTTTAGTCTGGTTAACCTATCAAGTGTTGACAGGGCCGTGTTGAGGTCTCCCACAATTATTGTGTTGTTATTGATGTCTTCTTTCAGATTTGTCAGTAATTGTGTTAGATAGTTTGCTGGTCTCTCATTGGGTGCATATATGTTTAATAGTCTGTTTCCTTCCAGTTGCACATATCCCTTGATTAGTACATAATGTTCATCTTTGTCCCTTACCACTTTTTTGAGTATAAAGTTGGTATCATCAGATATTAATATTGCCAACCCAGCATTTTTGAGGGTGTTGTTTGCTTGGATGATTTTTCTCCAGCCTTTGATTTTGAGTCTATGTTTGTTCTGACTATTCAGATGTGTTTCTTGTTGGCAGCAGAAGGTTGGATTCATCTTTTTGACCCATTTTGCCACTGTGTCTTTTACTTGGTGAATTTAGTCCATTGACATTGAAGAGAGATGATTGTCATAGGATTTAATGTCATCATTGTAGATAAGTTTGCTGTGTTTGTTGGTCTCTTTTGTCTTAGACTATACCTGTCAATATTTCCTTTAAGGCTAGTTTATCATCTATGAAGTTTCTGAGCTGTTGTTTATCCATGAAGCTATGTATTCTTCCATCAAACCTGAACGTGAGTTGGGCTGGGTGCAATATTATCGGTGAGGCATTTATTTCATTCAGTCTTTTCATAATATCCCACCACTGTCTTCTGGCCTTGAAAGTTTCTTGTGACATGTCTGTGGTAACTCTTAGGGATGCTCCTTTGAATGCAGTTTCCCTTTTTGATCTTGCTGCTTTCAGTATTCCATCTCTATCTGTGGAATTTGTCATTGTAACGAGGATGTGTCTTGGGGTGTTTTTCTTTGGGTCCCTTTTAGCTGGTACTCTTCGGGCATGCAGGATTTGATTTCTTATAGTCTTTAACCCTGGGAGTATATCTTTGATGATGTCTTTGACAGTTGATTCTTGCTGGAGATCTCCTACCTGGGTCTCTGGGACTCCAATAATTCTTATGTTGTTTCTGTTGAGTTTTTTAAAGACTTCTATTTTTATTTGCTTGCATTCCTTGAGTACTTTTTCCATTGCCTGTTCGTTTGTCTTAAGGTTCTTTTCCAAATTCTTCTGTTTTGTTGAGTTTTTCTGCATCACTTCTTCTAGTACTCAGATTCTCTCCTCAGCTGCTGAAACCCTGCTGTTGAGGCCATCCTCTGAGTTTTTCAGTTGAGCTACCATGTTTTTCAGATCTGCTATTTCAGTTTGGAGTTTTCTGATTTCTGTCTTTGTGTTCTGTTCAGATCGATCCATGCTTCCTTTGAGTTCTACAAACATCTTTTATATTGCTATTTTAAGTTCCTTATTCGAGAGGTTAATCAGGTAGTTGGAATTTATTAGGTCATCCAAACTTTCATCTTCATTTTCTGTGCGTGGTGTTTGCCTGTGAGTTTTCCCCATTGTCACTCTTATAGTGTGGTTTTTCCTGCATGTTGTGGTGGGGTTCATTGGTTAGAAAGACTGCACTCTTCTGCTGCCTCTAGTTGACAGTTTTTTGGATGTGCGCTCCCTAGGCCTCTAAGGAACCTACAGGGATTCGGAAACACAGGCAGACAGGGACAGGCAGGAGAAGTTTCCCTTGAAGTCCTCAGAGTGAACAAAGGCACAGCAGGGCGGAGCCTCCACAGGCCAGAGAGTTCAGCTTATTGGACAGCGACCCCCACAGCCAGAATATACTTACTGGGCAGCTTCAAAATGCAGTTTTTTGGGGGTGCGCTCTCCTGGCCTCTGAGGAGACCTTCAGGGATTTAGAAACACAGGCAGACAGACTTCCCTAAAAATTTTACAACTATTGCATGAAGACAAAAAATTTTTACTCGTATTGTATCAAATACTGAAAGACTATGTTTCACAAATATATTCTAAAATAAAAGGAATGCTAAATGCAATTTGAAAATCAGGTTTTTTACTTAATGTGCTTACATAAAATAAAAACTGTCATGGATTTTTTATAATTACTTTATTTGAACACCTATTGATAAAAATGGTTTATGACTGAGTTTCAGTCATAGTATGTACACCACCTTTCACAGTGTACAATTACCAAAACCAATATCCCTAGTTTTCCTCCTCTATCTTGCCTGCTTCTGGGGCAGTCACCCCCACCCTCCACCCTCTTTCTTCTTCTTTTTTCCTTTTACTTACTGTGGTTTTCACAATTGTTAAAAAAGAGGGTGCCATGTATATCACTTTACAGCACCTAGTTCTTGTCCAGAGTGATTAGTTCATATTATCATTGTCATAGAATACATAATGATGTTTTATGCTCGACTCTATTATCATATATTCTTTTCCCTTTTAATTGATTAATGAATGTCTGATAATCTTAAGTCCTTAAATCAAATAGGTTATAATATTATTTAAAATAATTCAACAGTGAGATGTTTGCTACTCACATGAAAGAGTTAATTGTATTCTCTAATGTGATTTGCTACTCCTAAACTGTTTTATTTATTTATTAATTTTACACTGTGATTTTATTCATTTGGGTAATAATTTCAAAGGATTTATAGTTAAATACATTTAAACAGACATTTGAAAATATATGTGTACAAATATTTGAAAGGTATAAGTTAGTACTTAAAGATTAAATGTCAAGAAAAAGACTTCAATTTTTACCTGTTATGGAGTTTTCTTGATCATTTTAAAATCTCATATTTTATATGAAAATTTTAGTGAGAAGTTCCTTCAGTAGTATTTATAAATAAGGTCATATGTAGAACATGAATACTGAAATAGAATGTAGAAAAATTGACAAAATTATATTTATATGTTTTCAGCTTTCTTGCTCTCTTCTCACTCTCAAACTTTTAACTCTTCTCTTAAAGGAATACATGATCTTTTGTCTTGTTATTCTAGATCTTCTATGGTTTTTCAATAGATCATTTTAATTTCTCTCTCTCTCTCTCCATTCAGCACTGTATCATTGGATATTTTATGTCATTTATTTTTAAAAAACAATTCTCATAAGGAAAGTAATCAAAGAGAAAGGATTTTTGTTAGAAGAGTATAAATTAGTTGTACTGCTTTTTTTGTGAAAATTCATTGAATAATAAACTATTCAAAAATGTACTCCTTTGAAAGATTTAAATAAAAATGTTACTTCTTATTTCACTCTAAAGCTATGTAAAAAATCAGTGTTATCCCAACAATGAATATGTTCCTTTTTATATTTTATTCTTTGCTTTCAATATTTTAATCCTTGTGTTTTTTGTGTCTACAACCATAGAGAAATCATTGGCTAAGAACAATAATTTTACTTTACATTTAGTGTGAATTTTCATGTAGTCAAGATAATCAGTTCTGTAATGCAGTCACCATCTTTGAACTGGGTCTGTTCCATAGACTCGCACTTTTCTCAAACAAGACATAAACTGATCAGTGAAATATCAGGGGTGCACTGGATAAAGCAACAGAAAGCTGACCTCCTCAGGACTGAGAAGGCAATCCAAGGCTCTGCCCTGTTGAAGACACTCCTGCTGCCTCCATCTCCCACAATCACCCAAGGGCCCTGCCTTATCACTGACATTCTACAATATCTTTGGGCAAACAAATCTAACCAAACTTCAAGTGTTCTGTTTTATTGGCTAACATAAGGGTTTTTTAGAGAAAGTGTGGACATGTTCCCCTATATTTTCCCTATTCCAGGTTGCCTGGTACCTGAGTATACACCTTTAAAAGTTGTATCACCTAGAGATAAAGGATATGTTAAAGAGTTTTATCAGGACATTCTCATAGTGCAAGCTGGGTATGGTATCTCGTGTGAGTGAGCCCCGAGATGCCAACTTAGTTTGTCCACCCTTTGTATCCAAGAACGCCTGTGGACAGAAAAACTGAGAGGTTACTTTAAATATAGTAATATTAAGGCATTAAAACAAATTATTAAATGCTTCCGTTGGGGTTAGTGATTTCCCGTGGTATTCTTTACCTGTAATTCTGTATTAGATCCCTAAGGGATTATTATGGGCCTTTGTAGTAGAAGGCTGATTACATACCTGTTCTCTCTATGCTGCTATTTCTGTTGTTGCTGGTTTCTTTGTGGTATAATGTGTAGAAAAGAGTTTTTGTTGTACCTTTTTCATGTCTTTTGGGCACTGGTCTCTGGTATATGTTGACTGTTACAGTGTTTGAAGTTTCTACCCTGTTAAACCCTGTTATTTGATTGTTGAGTATTAGTTGTATATAAGGTGTATGTTCTAGGTGCTTCAGAATAGTGCTACCATTCTGTGTTTGTCTTTCATCTTCTGGCTTACTTCGTTTAACATAATATGTTCAGGTCTATCCATGTTGCCGCAAAGACTGTGATTGTATTATTTCTTACTGTCATGTAGTATTCCATTGTGTATAGATACCACATCTTAATAATCCATTCATCTGTTGTTGGACATCTCTAGGTTATACCTTCTTTTAGGACCTGAAACACGTGACCAGTCAGACCACCAAAGCAGCAACTGTGACCTACAGACTTATACTACAGGCCCTACTCATCGAACACAGTCAAGCAAACTAGCATTTCCATGCTCTTTTCTCCTCTCTTCTCACTACTTTCTTTCTTTTTTTTATTTCTCTTTTTCTTTTAAATTGATTTTCTCTTTCCGCCTCTCCTGCCCATTCCATATACTTTCTCCTTTCTCCCCTTTGGAAATCCGACTATCCCTTCACCCCTCAATCCCACACACTATAACTCATTAAAACTCTTCACCCTCAGTTCTTAACCTGTTAGGCATCAAGACTGACCTCCCAACCCATACGAACCAGTACCCAGCACTCAAGCAAAGAGACAATCAGTCAAACTCACACCTTGTCCCCATCAAGAAAAGACAACCAACTCCCCTGCTGACTCATTATGCGCGGTCCTCCTTACCAACCCTTCCTAACGTGAACTATTACTTGAAACCGGAATTAGTCATAAAAGTATTCCCAATGCAAGAACCGTTCCCAAGACCTCCTGCAGCAAACCTTTTGCCATTCTCAAGAGGGTCAGGTTGTATGATGAAAAGCACCCGGGAACCCACACACCACAAGAAAATCTCAAAAGACAATGGGGAAACCTATACTTCCATCATAAGTATAAGACCTGTATTACACCACCTCTTTACCTGCTTTCCCCCAAATGTAAGGTAGTCTCTTGCATCATTTTGTCCCTTTAATCGCTTTTTTATTTCATTTTTTAAATCTTTCTATATATATATATATATGCACATATATTTTTATTTCTATTTTTATCTTTTTTGGGTGTGTGACCTATTTCTGTTTTCTTCTCTTTCCACCCTCAAATGCACCGGAAATATAATGTAGCACCATTTCTCCCTGCAAAGGCACACTAAAAAAAGGGGAAATCTTACGTATAAAAACAAGCGCTTACCTGCTTAAGATAAAAACTCATACTTCTTTACAATACAGGGGCATCTCCCACCTTGAAAATATGTCATGTGCCCCAACTTAGACCCCAGGTGATTAGACACCAACCATCCAGCCTTGAAAACTGGATCCCAGACATAGAAATGACACAGCTCTTCACAACAGCCACAGGAAACAAATCCTATCCAGGACGTCATTAATATTGCTCGGACATCAACAAGTGCCAGCTATAATATGATATCCTGACAATGAGGAAACTAAGAACAACTTGACCTAAGAGCAGGTTATCCTACCTCACCAGCTAACGATAAGATAAAATCAGCAGACTTGTCACCCTTTGGTCTGTCCAAATGCCAAGATCACGATTTACAGATGACTGGTTGCTAGAACCATAACCAGACTGTATGTATCCTGGTACCAATAAAAAAAGCCCTAGTCTAGGGTTTGAGCTACGACCTGTGCAACAACCATGATCTCTAGTTCTAGAGGTCTGTCTGAGACAATTGCAACGGAATGGGTCTTCTGGAAACATAATGAAAGACGATATCCCAGGCCCCGTCCTAGGATCAGCACGAAGACCAAGACCACCAACCACAGAAAACGGATTAAAAGGACAAAGAGGGAACAGAACTTCTAGAACCATAAAGAAAGACTTCATCATAAGTTCCACTCCCTGACCTGTGCAGATACCGAGATCTCTAGATACAGAGGTCTGATTTTATCACCCAGGACGGAGCAGAATTCTTCCATTCACCACAAAAGCACCAAGGGGGAGAGTAAATGAACCTGAAAGGAGTCTATAGTTAATCCCATTACAATATACCTCAAGGGTGGAGAAACCCTATTTTTCTTAGGCCAAGGGAATTCCGTTTCGAATTACCCCAATATTTATTGTGCCTGTGCCTGAGGGAAGAAAAAAGAAAAAAAAAGGCAAAAAGCACAATTTTTTTTATCTAGTTTTTGCCAATTTATTTGTTTTGGTGTGGTTATTGCAGTTGTTGTCTCCGTTCATATTTAGTTTTTTTTTCTTCTTTTCTTTTCTCCCTTTATGTGCTCTGCCATGTTTTTTATCTTAAGACCATGGCCTTTATGTGGTGCTTATCTTTATTGTTGGAGTGTTCACTGGATGTTTTATTTGACACTTCTTTTTGTACTGTTGTGGTGTTCACCTCCTTTTTCCAATTCGTCTCTCAAAACTAGGATGAGAGCTTCCAAAAGGACTCTGCCCATTTTTGGCGTATTTGATTTTTTCCCCAGTTTATTACTTTTCTCTTCTTCAAACAAAACCACAGAACTTGAACTATCTAGTCCCGCCTCCCAACTAAAGCGGGAAATAAGGGAGGTACCAAGACCAAACTGGTGTAGGACCGCTAAGTAGTCAGCGAGGCACAGAGTGGACCATTTATTCTGGCAGCCCTGGGGGTGAGGGAGGAGAATATGGGAGGTAGGATGGGAATGGACGTGGAGGGTGGACAATTAGGTGATGGGAATTCCCCTGATTTTATGTTAATATGTACCTAAAATATTATTGTCAATGATATTCAAGCCACTATGATTAAAATAAAAAATATATTTAAAAAAAAGTCGTAGTATCAGTAATAGTGCTTTGAGTCTCTAGACTACTTCATTTAATGGTGTTGTTCCTATGAACACACCAATTTAACAGAATGGACAGATAAAAGGTGTTTACTAAACTTTCTGCCATTGCATTACTGATTTCCTTAGAGATATAATGATTTTCATAAATGTGATTTCTATATTACTTGTTGTTTTCTTTCATTTTAAACTTTATTCTCTTCATTTTATTATTTTTATTTTTTACAATTTTGCTTGCATTTATCCAAAAACCAACTACATACACTTTATAAGTAAATTTAAATAAAAATATAAACAATAAAATGATATCCAGTGCAAATTTGATCAGTTCTTTCAGACAGTACTTGCTCATTATCACACAATATTCACAATATTCATAGTTCAAGGTCTGTGAAAAGGTTAACCCAAACTTTATATTGGTCTTCTAAATATTAAAAAAATCAAGAATAAATTGATTTCATTGTGATAGTGTATTTACAATATTGATTACTTCTTTTGAAATTTTGGTATTCTAAACATTTAACTCACCAGTATTTTATATCTTATTATTATTACTACCAACAATTAATTATTGAGATGGTATGAGTAACATAAGTACTATTTTATAAGCTAGCTCTATAATATTAGAAAATTTATTAATTCTCCTATATTCATGAATCATATTGGTTGATTATCACACAATATCACAATATTTGTATTAGTCAAGAAATTGCTCCTTTATTTCCAACTAGTAAAAATATCAATTAAAATATATTTTATATTATTTTTATATTTTATTATATTTTGATATAATTCATTACAAACAATAAATACTTTATTAACTGTCTATTACAAATTTATAGAGAGTTCATATTTGTGTACATTATTTTGTCTAGCATAGTTTACTTTGTTCTACTTCATTAATAGCAAAGTGACAGAATAATTAAAATATGAATTACAACAGTTATTTATTCTTTATATTACATTTTTGGACTGTTACAAGAATGAGTGGATTTTTTTCATGCACTCTTCTTCATTGATTTGTATGTCTAAGCAATCTATGATTTTATTTTTGTATTTTGTAACAGCAATGTGTTATATGGAAAGATATACTCAGTTCTAATTCCTTACCCTTTCTCCAAGTTTTATAACTAAATAACCTTTTTAAATAAAATATTGCAACAGTCCTGCATTTTGGGGATAAAAGTGCTGTTTTCTAAAAGGTCAATTCTATCTGGAAAATGTTTTCAGTTTAGACAATACATTATAAACTGTAGAAACCAGTGGCAATTTTCAGCACCACTAACAACGGGAAGCAAATTTCAGTCATTCACAGTAAGATGGCAATGTGGTGACATTTGAAGCCTGGATGTGGGCTCTTACATTCATTGTAGGTGACTGACTGCTGTGCGGCAGGGACCTTTTTCCAACTGCCAGATGATTTTTAGATACAAATGAAAAAGATGATCAGAACAATTTACAAAATGAGTGAGACCCCATCATACGAGAGAAAATATTCTTCAATTGCAGGCAAGGATTAAAATACATCAAATTAATAAATCCCAAGGAAACCAATAATCTCACATTTGCTGAACAATTGTATCTTCTAGAAGTTATTATCTTTGAATTACGGTGAGGCGCTATCTTTGTTTCATTTTCCAGATGTATGTCCTTGTCCATCAAAATCTATGGCAGTTGCATTACACAGTCAAGCAATAAATTTATGAAACATCTCACAGAAGTGTATGTTTGTTTCATAATGCTGATTCCATATCTTTATTTGCTTTAAGATGTATGGAACTGACACCAAGAGGGTCAAAGGATTTCAGCACTTTCTGTGTTTATTTGGTAGTGTTTTTGTTTAACTTGAAAAAGTAGCTGCATCACCAAGGGAATAATAAAATAAAGGCTATGTAGAGTAACAATGACATAAAAATGGTAAACAGAAAACTGCAGATATGCGCTATGAAAGTTTGCAATTTAAAATTAGAATGTTAACATCATGTATTCACATGATAATTCATGCTCCACATTTATTAAAATTTGCAGAAAATGTAATATGGTACATTTACAAAAATCTTGTGCAAGAGTTTTACATAAGCCAAAAAAATATTTCTTTCCACTGAAATTTCTCAGGATATCATTTGACCATGTGGTATGGTGTAAACTTGATTTGGTGTTATAATTAGTAATAAAATTATTTAGAATTTTTAAATATTGAATCAGGAGTCAAACTTGATGTTTTCAGTTTTTCCCTGGTGGTGCTTGGGAACAGTATACTATACCAGAGATTAAACCGAGGTCAGCTGAGTGCAAGACAAACCCTTTTTTTTCCTGGCAGGCTCAGGAGACTATTTGAGATTCTGGGGGAATGAACCAGGGTTGGGCACAAGCAAGGCAATTTTTCTACCCACTGTGCTATTGCTTCAGCCCAAGACAAGCACTTTCATTCATGTCTTGTATCTCTGTTCTTTAGCCTTCTTTATTTATATGACTTATATACCATAGAATATTATATTTTATAAAAAATGAGATTGCCCGGCTGCCTGGCACAATTATAAATCAATTGCCTATTTTAAATTCATCCAGGAATATCAATAAGTATATATAAGTATTGATTCTGGAGTTACTTTTGTTTGTTTGTTTTTCGGCCACACCCAGTGACACTCAGGGGTTGCTCCTGGCTACAGGCTCAAAAATCACTCCTGGCTTGGGGGACCATATGAGACTGAACATAGGTCCGTCCTAGGCTAGCTCTCCAGCCCTTCTGGATTTACTTTTATTACTCCTTACAATGTTAGAATGCAAAATATTATGTTTAACTCTATAAGTCAAGCACAAACATCTTTCATTTCTTCTCTAAGCTATTATATGAATTAAATATACTGAAATCAACTTAGTTACATAAGATAATTTCTAGAGTTGGTCAAAATATTAATTCTACATTTCTAGGATTAATTTTATAAATATATTTTTGGAAAATTATAAAATATTTATCATTATCACTTAATGTTTTACATACTAGTATGATTTCCCACATTTCACACATATAGAATAACGACTTCTAATATGAACAAAGCTGAATAAAACTGCTTGCCAATTTTTTCTCCCTACCATTTTTCGAAGATATTAATATTTTTAATTCACAAAGTATTTTAAATACCTTATAAAATATACTATATATTCTTTATGCTCCCCTACAAACATCAGTATCTTCCTGTAACCAAAAAAGTTATTCAATTTTGAAGCCCTTATTTATAGATAAATGGTTCACAACCTTATTATCTGGTTTACCACTGATATTTTGTTCCATGTCTTTGGGGAAACTGTGCTGGGCATTCAATATACTTATTGGTGAGTACAATTTTCATTCACAAGCAGAGTACAAATATGAAATGCCTTAAGGAAATTTGTTTTCCATGCTTATAAGTAAGTAAAGACTTCACAGAGTCTTATGGGACTTCTAGGTCAAGGCTTTACTGATAATATTTTCTAAGCAAAGAAAATTAGTTTAGGGACAACTATCACAGATTCTAATTAATCATGACCTTCTACTTCATTTTTATTATTCAGCTCATTATTCTTTATAGCTTAGCCTTACTATATCAACATTTTAGTTTTCTGCATTCTGTATTATTGTGTTTTCACATAAATACTAATGTTAAAACATGAGTAAGTGATGTTATTAGGACACCAGACCCTTGGGAAAAGGAAGTCATTTAGACTGAGGTAACAGAATGAGGCCATATCCATTATGAAAAAATGACATAAAAATTTTCTTTATGCTTTCTGCCATGTGAGAATACAGGAAATCTGAGCATAGAAGAAGTACCATTACCATTCTTGCACAAGCCACATGATCTTAGATTTGTAATCATAAAAACTATGAGAAATTATGAAAAATAAATTCCTCTTATTGAGAGTTAACCAATCTTTAGAATTTTTTCAGTCCCAAATAAAGTAAAAATAGAGTTGGAAAACTAGTAATTTTGTAAGAATTCTTAAAATGCAAAAATCATGCTTCCACCATGTACCAGCTCCTATGTCATCTAATCTAAGGGACATGAACATGTATCAAGCTATAAGACTTTTTATACAATCTTCCTCCTACTTTCCTTATCTAATTAAACTCAGATTTTTAGAACATTTTAAAAATTTGTCTCTAAAATATATAATAGAAAAATGTATTTTCTGTTTTAAGACACCATATCTTCATATCTCTCTTCTAAATTTTTTCTCTTGAACTGTTTCCCTTGTTCTTTATAGCCCACATCAAGCAAATTTGCTCTTACTATATATTAAATACTTTCATATCACCATTTTATTTAAAACTTTCCCACAAATAATTATATTTTAAAATAGAACCCAAAGTCTTTACAATATCATAAGTCTCCCATTTATCTCTCGACTACCTCCGGTTCTTTGCACTTTGGTGTTACTAAAGTCTGTGTCTAAGGATTTATTGGTTGTTATTGATACTACTTGAGTCTTTTCTGTTACAGTTTAGAGACACCGAGGTTGTAGACTACTATGTAACTTTACTATCAGATTTTCTGTTATACCGTTCTAATGAAACTGCTATAAAATACCAAGCTCTTGTGCTACTTATAATCATAAATAATACTTATAATCATAAATAATATGTCTAATTAAGTCTTTATATAAGTATAACTAAAAAAAACCACTTATCTGTAGTAAAAAAAACTACATGTTGAAAGCAACTAGACAGTAAGGATTCTTTTAATAAACTAGTCCTTAAGTTCTCTGCTATTTTTCACCATACTAATACTTGCCAACTCTCTCTTTTCAGTTAAAAATCTCAGAGATCAGAGTTATGCTAAGGTTTAATTGTTGTTTGCTGAGAGTTGTTCAATGTATTTTAACATTAGTTTATCCAAGTGTCAAAAAAGGTATGAACTGGGGCAGGATATCTAGTGTAGAGATAAATCTTTCACATATTTCTAAAAAGTTTTTAGTCTGTTTGTAAGTCCTAGATTACTTTCTTAAATTGTTGCTTCATGAAATTATTGTTCTCTACTTTAACATAACTGATTTTTATTCTTATTTGAATTGTATTTTATTAAAATTTATTTTTATCAAGTATTTTCTGATCAAAGTTTCAGTATAGACAATTTCATCTTCATATTTACCTTAAATCTACAGGTATATCAAATAAAATTTATCATATCTCCTATTTACCAATTTTCACATCCAGCATGTCAATTTATTTCTAAATGCTGAAAAATATAGCATATATAGTTGTTTCACATTAATATCAAATAAAACAAATACATTATTTTTAAGTCTTTTATTTTATTTCAGTCTCTCAGCTGACATTATGAAACTCTTCCTATCTGATGATATAGCCAAACAATAGCATATAATGGACTATTCTTCCTTTTACTTTAATTTTATGATTCTAATTTCTAAGAATATTTAATTACTTTGCCTTGTTTTCTATATTACATCTATATATAATTTTAATATAAAATTACTAAACTACACAGGATGCAAGTTTTTCTTTATTTAGAGTCACTATAGGATAAATGTTATGAGTAATTCCTTAATCAGTAAACTCACTTATACAAATTGTTTGCATCTCAATACTAAACTTACATGTGACTTCTTTATAAAATTACAAATAATTTCTTCAGCATTTGATCCTATGATTTTGTTTCATATATCAGATTTCTATGATGATTATCATGACTGTTATTAAATTCCCTGTCGAATCATTCCTAGGTTTTGTTTTTTTGTTTTTGTTTTTGTTTTGGGTTTTTTTTTGGGGGGAAGGTTTGGGTCACACCCGGCGGTTTAGGGGTTACTCCTGGCTATCTGCTCAGAACAGGGGTCTCAAACTCGTGGCCTGCGGGTAATTTGTGGCCCTCCATACAACATTTTGTGGCCTGGAGCCGGCCTTCAAATATCGCAGTATTCGTGATTATTCGCTTACCAAATAATCGCAATAAAAATCGCATTAGTAAGAAAAAATCACATTAAACATTTGCATACCCCGAGCAGTTCCGTTCAGTGTATGCAAATGTTTAATGCGATTTTTTGCGATTTTTTCTTACGAATGCGATTTTTTATTGCGAATATTAGGTAAGCGAAATCCCTTATGCGGCCCTGCCTTCCTCAGACTTTGCCTCCTACAGCCCTCAGGTAAATTGAGTTTGAGACCCCTGGCTCAGATATAGCTCCTGGCAGGCAGAGGGGACCATATGGGACGCCAGGATTCGAACCAAACACCTTAGTTCCTGGGTCTGCTGCTTGCAAGGCAAACGCTATCTTTCCAGCTCCAGCATCATTCCTAAGTTTTTAAAAAATTGTTTTTTTGTTTGTTTGTTTTTTTTACAAAATTGCTCATAATAGATTTTTTATCATTTAATCTTCCAACATCAATTCCACCACCAATGTAACATTTTCTAATAGTGCTTGTTACAAGTACATAGTGAAGAAATTACTAAAAAAAAAAATAAAATAAAATAATTTGTGAAAATTGTCATACCCTGCAATGTACTAAATATGTCATTGACTGAAAAATTACTAATCTGTTTATTGTTAGTTGAGCATTCTGTCATAGGTTTGTTTGTTAAGATTATGTGGCTACTAAGATAAATTCAGAACTAATTTAGTGTTTTCCTTCTGATATATCAGTATTAAAACTATGGAAATATCAAACTATCCAGGACTTGAGAATCTATGGAGATAGACCCAAGAACTCATGTGGCGGTAGCAGTGTATAGGAGACATTGTTGCTGGGTCTTTTGGGAAGAGGTGACATGATCTGGTTCCAACAAGTGCCAGAAATGATGGCCACACAACCAGCATACATAAAATATTTGGTATTTAGGGTCTCTGCAGAGACTACTGGAAACTTGGAGAAGTTGGGCCATTGATAGAGAAGCCTTTGTTGAGTGTGTCAGTGTGTGTAGCTTTAGAAGCTTATGCAGGGTAGGGGAATTGTGCAAACCCCTGCCATGAGTGCCAATATGTTCCTAAAATTTTGTGACTTGGTTTGCCTCTCATTAAAGATTGAGATGAGTCTATCTAATTCTTAGATAAAAGGATAAATTTTCTGATATTATTTACTGTTTAGCTTTTAAATTCATAGATACCTTTGTTTATTGTTTTATTTACAATAATATATAACATAATATTATTATAATTAATAATATTAATGTAATAATATATAATACATAATTTTCTACATTTTAAAATCTTGCATTACAGAATAGAAAAATCTTTCCTATCTCCTTGAATTCATTATAAACTTACCTAGCAAAAAATTTAATATGAGAGACCAGTAAGAGAAAAAGAACAATGGACTAATAAACACATAGAACATTTATAAAGCCAAATATTCTAGAGTAATATATATAGAGAAAATTATATATATTAATATATTTACATATGCTTTGGGGTTACATTTGGTGGCAGTCAGGGCTTACTTATGGCTCTTTGTTCTGGGTTCAACACCCAGGATTTACTCTTGGCAATCTCTTGGAACAATATGGGATTCTGGAGATTGGAAGTTAGATGCCCTGACTATTGTACTATCTCTCCAGTCTCTACATTCTTGTTCTAATATAGGAATAGGTAACTGGGTATTATAGGGAAGGCTTCTTATGACAAGGAGAGTATAAGTCATATCCAGAGCCAATTGCTATAGATATTTTCTTTGACAAAAGATAATTGATTTTCAAACTAAACCCCCCAGAAAGGTTATTTTAAGATGGTACAAATCTGAATAATCTTTGTTTATTAGATAATGGTCACATTTCTTTTAAAGTCCTGCAGACGTTTTATTGACATTAATTTTGTATGCCAAAATAAAACATAATGCAAACAGCAATTGCCACTCTAACACCATTTTTGCTGAGCTCCTTTGACTCTAATACTAAAAAAAAAAAAAAAAAAACCACTAAAACTTTTGAGGTTAACTTAAACTAATATGCATGTGCATGAAACTGTAAAAAAAAATACTATGCCTTCAATGTTAAAGGAGTTACATAAATTTTGTGGCTTTAGATTGCTTTGTGTACTGCTAAGAAATGTTATAATGTACTACAATCTGGGTACTTGAGGGACAAAGTAATTGCACATGTGTTTTGTTTTATTTTTCTTAAAGTTCTTTGGCTGAAAGTTCAAAATTAAGGTATCAGCAAGGGCATTCCTTCTGAGAATTCTGTTTATGGGTGATTGTCTTCCCATTGTAACTTTACCTTGTCCTCTTTCTTTGCATCTTTGTTCTCATAATAATAATAATAAATAATAATAATAATAATAAATGAAAAACAAACAAAAAAGAACTTCCTTTGGACAATTTAGGGGAAATATACCCAACATTTGCTGGGAGGCAAATTTATTTGTTATTAAATCACTTATGTTTATTTTGTGATATTTTAAGAGGAAAATTGATCTATTATTGTTAGATTAATAGCTATATAATAAATCTGATATAGAATTATTCATGCATAAGTAGTTACTACAGGCAAATTACAATGATAGATGGTTATAGTCCTTACAGATAATATAGTGATATTCACAACAAATTCACTATTTTAGTCATTCGCATTTAGCAGAGTAATTTTTCTCCTGAGGAAATACTACATATTTTTTAATGAATCCTTTATAAAAAATACCATAGGTCAAGTAATTTCTATATATACTATTTATATACAACACACTTTTATTTTAATGTTTTACTATTGTTAAACACTGGGAAATCATTCAATTTGAGATATTTATTTGTTGCTTTACTTTGTAGACCATGTTAGTCAATGAGTGAAAATCTTCTAAAAAAAACTGGCCCAACAATTAACATAGACTTAAAACATTGATTGAATCTAGATATATTTTGCTTACATTTCTAGAGTCCTTGTCATAAAGTAACCATAGGCAATTACTATGTTAAGTTATTTGTTTAATTGATATTTAAGAAAGACTAACATTGAGTTGAAAATATAAAAATGAAAACTACTTGCATATTAATTTTGCATTACTCACTAATGTCCCATTGGTTTCTTCTTTGTTTCAGGTTCAGCAAATTTGATATTACCTTCCTCAAATATTTACTTAATTTATTTCTTAAATAGAAAACTAGATACTACCTTTAAATAAATTAAATATTGCAGAAATATAAGGCCTTTTCATTGAATGATTTTTTGTATTTTCAGTGAGAAAAAAGACTTCCAAATGGAAAACCACTTTAGACTAGCAAATAGAAAGACACACCTTCAATTGTTTTTTAAAGTAACACTGTTTTAGACCTTTGAGTGATTTCTTTAAACACTTAACACTTATAAAAAGTGATCAGATTTGTGTTTGATTGACAAATTAAAAAAATTAGCTGTAATCTAGCCACATGGAGACTGACTCAGAAGAAAGTAGTCAACAAAAAAGAAAAAAAGAATAGGAATACATTATGAAAGTTTGGAATTAAGGTGGGAGACCATAAGTGCCTGAATATATTGAATTTAAATATATTCAGACAAATAAATGATAGAGAAAATCTTTATTAAGCTCTAGGTCACCCAGAAGAAACCAGAATATAAAAGAGTAGTGTTTTGACTTCCGTTCTCCAAAAGCTTCTTGGTAATTGTTGACAGCTCTCACAGGATTATTATAAAAATTTATATTTCAAATTTTATTAGTAGATAACACCAGAATCTGCTCTGTAAAATATGAGTAGTTAATGCCCTATTTAGAAAATGTATGCCTAATGCATGTGATTTTTCTCAACTTTCAAAGTACAGTATGTAACATTTAAATGTAACACATTACATTTTTAAATTGGGCAATTTTTATTTAAATGCGTTAACCTTTATATACTCATTATAAGCTAAAAATAGGTAGTTGGACTTCAATATTTTAATGTTGTACATGTAATACTAAAATCGTGAAGTGGTAAAGCACTAAAAACTATCAAAGACCTAGAGATAGATTAGAAGGGAATATTGACAAACATATTTGATTGCAATTGGAATTTTTGCTGGAAATTTTGCTGCAATGCGCTTTAATTGTGCCTACTCTATACTGAAGTTATCTTTACAAAAATTTGATAAGACCCTTAACTTCAAAACCATTAAAATTATCAAACATTACTCTCATATAAAAAAGCTGCATTCATATAGACATTTCCACAAAAATGAACCTAAACAATTTATTTGACAAAATTTCATGCTCCCTTTACTACCCTTCTATTTCCCACGAATTTATTGCATAAGCATACTTTAGTTTATCACTTCTTTTGTCATAGCTCTGAGCACTGACCAGAAGTGAACAATTCTACAGACTTCAACCTTTATCTTGGGATTTGTATTTAGTGAGGAGTATATAGTATAATATGATTGTTATTTACTTTAGAATGAAAGTCCCAACATGTTCCAAAACAGTTTTTCCAATAGAGAATGTCTAATTGACAGACCCTAATTTATGGGGTTTGTCCCCATTCTCTGCTAAACATTTATTGATCTTGCCAAGATGTCTACTAAACTAGACATTGCTTACTGAATCAAAGTAATATGTTGCAGTAAAAATACTAGACAACTTCATATTAGTGAAATATTTAATAAGCCAACATTTGGACTGATTAGGGGAAGCCTCCTAACAAATGACTGGAGAAATTATTCAATATATAGTGTTCTTACTTTGTAAAGGTTAAAATTTTTTTAAACTTTTTTAAAACTTTTTTTTTTAAACTTAGTGTTCAAAATTGAGTAAGATATTGTCAAATTCTCCATGTAGAAGCTTGCAACTGTCTCTACTTTACAATTATTTGTTATTTGTTTTAGGTACATAAATTGAGTGTCTATTTTTGTTTGTTTTAATTTTGAGCCACACTATGGTGCTTAGGGCTTACTCTTAGCTTTCCTCTCTGAGATCATTTCTGGCTGGGCTCTGAGAACCCAATTATTTTTCAAGGATCTAACCTGGGTAGGAGTCATACAAAGTATGCTCCATACCTACTGTTTTATTTCTCTGGATTCTCTACTTATTTTTTTAAGTGTTCATTTTCACCCTGGAAATACATTGGTCTAGTACCAATTGCCACAAATCCCCTTGGGCAAAGTCTGATTGCCATTATGACCCCAATGCTGATTAAAGCAATTATATTCACATTGTCTCTGATAAGGAAGTGATAAAAATGCTAGGGAGTCTTTTTTTTAAAAGCACTTATATGGATAACTCCAACATGACATATGTCAATTATCACCAGCCTTCTTAAAAATGTCAATTTGTCTACTATGTCTATTAACAACCTTGAATTGGGTTTTTAAAATTTGACAGTTCAAGTCCTTTCAGAGAACACACTAACATTTTCTTATATGAAAAATTGCATTCTAATATTCTCATACTTTTGAGATATTTTACACAAATGAGAATTTCCAAAAATATTTATTTCATTCTTCTAAATAATGGTGGGATATTCATACAAGGTTTCAAGGTAACATTGTACAAAATAGTTACTAATGTAAATTAATCTTCCCAGACTAATTTTTTTGTACTCAACAATTATGTATTTTTTAGTGAATCAGTTATTTCTAACTAAATCACTGTCACAATATTTCCCAAGTACTTTTATATAAATTATTATCTTTTTTTCCTTTTCTGGTTTTTGGGTCACAGCCAGAGGCACTCGGGTTACTCCTACCTCTCTGCTCAGAATAGCTCCTGGCAGACTTGGGGGATCAAATGAGATGCTGGGATTCAAACCACAGTTGATCCCAGACCAGTTGCATGCAAGGCAAACACCCTACCACTGTGCTATCTCTCTGGTCTTCAAATTATTATCAATAGTGATAAAGTCTTGAAACTCCTTAATTATGTCTTATTTTCTGTTGAAACTCTGGATTTGCAAGACCATATTTCTAAACTCAAAATACTAAAAGCTAGAATTGAGAATGCAAGTAGAACAAAGAGTATCCTCTTAGGACTCAAAAGAAGACATTTTATCGTTGTGTTCATTAGGATTATTTAAAAATTTAATTTTTTAGGATAAGAAATCAACTGTTTTCATCCTAAGTCACATAACTATACTCCACACACCACCTAGAGCTCAGAGTTTTATAGAAGTCTCTTTAGAGTTATGCATTGAGTTTGTGTTGATAATAAGTAATATTTTTTTGATGGGGGCACAACCCTTCAGCACTCAGAGATCACTCTTGGCAGGCTCAGGGGACTATATGCGATACTAGAGATCAAATCTAGTTTGGCCATGTGCACAGCAAACACCCTACCTTCTGTATTATCACTCAGGCCCCCCTGTGCAGTATTTTAATATGAGATTTTGTTATAAAAACTTTAATATATGGTCACAAGATATGAGGGTGACCATGGGATCACCAATTTATTCAAAGTGCCATTTTTAGCAATTGGCTTCTAGTACACTAATTCTTTACAATAAATCTTGCTGTAGCTATAAGTATTAATAGAGAACAATAAATACTATTGTTTCCATATCATTTGATTGTCCTCACTATTTTTCATAATGATTCGTGTGTCATCTGCTGCTCTTTATAATTATTCTCAAGAAAGGAGAGTAATTATAAAGCATTACATGTCAGGACTTGTCAAAACCTCACTGACCACCAGCAATTAAGTCCTTAATGCCACTATTGAAATGATTGCTGATATAACTGCAATGTTGTTCTAAATCAAATCTTATTAATGAGTGTGAAGAGAGATCTATATTTATCATGAACAGAATAATCTGAGACTTTAAATTCAACATGACAATATTTTATAAATCACTCCAAGTTTTTCTTACATGTTTTTCAGAACATTAACAGATATAAAGTTAAGAGAGTTCAGATGAAAAGCATATGAAGTACACAATATAGTAACTATTTCAAAAATAATATTTTATAATATTTAAAACATTTTTATAACTATGTCATTAAAATAATATTGGAGAAAGAGTACAGTGCAATTTTGAGTAGTGAGATTTTTAAATCATTGTCATTAACTTTTAAAACAGAGAATTGTTAAATCCTTGAAAAGTCTATAGTGAATTTAATATAATTAGTATAAAATATTTTAGCTTTCTTTTTAGACTTGAATCACTTAACCCGAATTGGAACTTTGAAGTAGTAGAAAAATTATGTAATAAAGGTATATATAACATAAAGAAATAGGTGAGTATTAATAGTAATAATCAGAAGAAAGACTTTATAACAACAAACATTTATTTCCAATGGAATGGTCAAATGTTTAAAATTTTAGAATTCCTTTTAAATGATAGTTGATACCTTAATATAGATTTGGGGATAAAAAATAACTGAAAATAGTATGTATGTCATGTTTCCATACAAGCTTAATAGAAAGCATTATTTCAAGCAACATTTCCAAATAAATATTGCAATGCAAAATGGGGGTTTAGGAGAGTAATACTTTGCTTTGTTGCTACATCATCCCCCATGTAAACAAACCCTGAGACCTAAGAAGGTATCAATTTTGAAAAGTCCCTAAACTACCTGAGGGAGGGTCTTTTTTTTTTTCCAAAGCTGTCTATAATTGCAGGCACTTTTTAAAGCTGTCTGTACTCACAGAGAAGGCATTTGAAAAGTAGCACCTGTAGGAAAAGTTCCTTGGAGAGTAACCTGTACACACAAGTATTATTAGATCCCTGAAAATCCTTGGTTGCCTGTCCATAAGGCATTCAGAAAAAAAGGGAATGTATCATTAATATTATTTGAGACATAACTACAGCTGGCATTTTAAAGATACTCAGATTTATCATTTGCATGGATTCAAGTATTCTTTTTCTAGTTCAAACAAGAATAATTGTTACTCACTTTTCTTAGATCTTCTCTAAAGATTACTGAGATAATTTATATAGACACACCTTATTAGAAAATTTGCATAAAGTGTTCTTTATTTAGTCTTACAGAATAATTACTACTCTCAAATGCATGAAGTATATAGTAAGGGCAAAACAATAAATAATGCCAATCTTTGTGAACTGACCTTGGTAGCTAAAAGTCTCAGATAGCAAAAGTGACTCAAGAGTGTAAAACTGCTCTGCATCAGAAAATGCCTTGAAAAATTTGCCCCTGCGCAAACTGTTAAATTAGTCTTGTCTGAAGATATGCTATACAAAGAAATAGAGCATTAGTATTCCACCTTTTGCATTGAATAAGTGCAATAAAGCTTGAACCCAACTTTAGACTTTGGTGTCTGCCTCCCTTAGCCTACCCTGTGCATACACCTTTCAATGGACCCCAGGAGATTCCTTAGTGTCAGGACAATCAGTCCATGACACTCTGTGGTTTGTGTGTGTGTGTGTGTGTGTGTGTGTGTGTGTGTGTGTGTGTGTGTGTGTGTGTGTGTGTAGGCAAAACCTTTTGGTAGTTCTAGATGTTGGCTGGGAATGTGAGTTGGAGTGCTTTATTTGGTGCTCTGGCATCAATCAATAGGGGTTGGAGATCAATCTGGCTTACGGCATAAAACTATAGACTGGGCCTGTTAGCTCAGGTCTTAAATATTAACACTGTTTTTAAGATCATTATTTTATAGAAAGTGTCTATGTTGGACTGAAAATAACAAGTATTTTGCTTCTCTATTCAGTTTAAAGTGCTAAAGGCATGATGCTTATATATTGTAAATCTTGTCTTTTCTTGCAAAACAACACCTAATTCAAAATGGGTTGTCAAATTACAAGTGTCATGCAAATCCATTTTTCCCAAGCCAAACCTGGATAGTTTGGAAAAGCAAGAGCAGTTAGAAGATAGGCTAATATAAAAGAAAGTAACTTAAATTGTTTTAGACAAAAAGAATCATGTACAAATGGAAATAACATGAAGTGTTCTGTCATCAGACAAAAGAGTGACTGTAGTTAGAAATGAAAGTTTGCTTTAAAATATAAAATGAAACATTATTATTCCACATTTTAGTTTTCATGAATGGAATTCATTGTTTAAATTAACAAAGATAGCAACTATGGAAAAACATCCATAAGAAAGAAAAAGCTGCAATTAAAATGAAGAGCTTGAAATTATTTCTTTTCTTTTCTTTTCTTTTCTTTTTTTTTTTTTTTTTGGTTTTGGGGCCACACCTGGCGGTGCTCAGGGTTACTCCTGGCTGTCTGCTCATAATAGCTCCTGGCAGGCACGGGGGACCATATGGGACACTGGGATTCAAACCAACCACCTTAGGTCCTGGTTCGGCTGCTTGCAAGGCAAATACCGCTGTGCTATCTCTCTGGGCCCTTGAATTTATTTTTTAATGTCCAAATGAAAATACATTAGTTTTATCAACAGCTTTGTCAAAACTTTGAATATATTCCTTTTTCCTCCAAGAAGTAAATGCCTGAGGAATTCTACTATATATAGTTAGCGCTATAAAATCTATGTTAGTTATTTTGATGCTCCATAAAATAACATCTGAGACTGCACAAGTGTAACTACATTATTTAAGAGCATAAAAGACATGTAAAGTTTACTAAGAAAGGCCAAAAAAACCCCTGTAGGCATGATAAATTTTTATAATGATAAAATTCTTGATGAAGAATACTTCAACACTACAAAGTTTTAATAAGTAATTTCTATTGTTTCCATTGTTATTAATTCTATGATCTACATTGCCTTAGGCATACCTGCCATAAAATTGTTCAACATAGTATTTATTTTTATGCGATTCATGTAGTATTTGAAAAATCTCTCAACTTTGTATAAAATAAACTTTATCTTCTTTAAAACATAAAATGCATGCCAATGTTCATAAAATATTTGTACATAAAATTAAACTGCACTGAAAAAAACCTTTGAATTGTTCAGTAAATAATCAAAAGTTCTATCTACTGGACAACAGGTATGGAGGTTAGTGATTTCTACATATTTTAGTAAAAAATAGATCATTTTAATATTGTACATTTTAGTTACAACTTCCCTTCACTTCCTTCTATCTTTCATTTGTTAGATTCAATTCAGTTCACAATGCTATGAAGGTATTTGTATACCTTTAATATTCATAAATACTTACATCACAGATGTTTATAAAATATGGCCAGCAATAGTGGTAATGAATAATTATTTAAAAATTCAGAAGTTTCTATTTAATAAAATTTATTCTCAATCTAATATTCCCTGCTCCTTGCTATTTTTCTATGATATTTATTTCTCTATGTCCTTTTTAGTCTATTCAAATATTTATTTTACACTTTGTGTTTTATCTTTCAATTTTCTGTGCAAAATGATTTTCTGTTTAGTTATTGAATATTTCAAAATAATTTTGATAACTTATATTCAAATAAATAATATACATGATACAATAATTAATTTTTAATTAAATAATTTCTTTAAGCACTGTGATTACAAACATAATTGTAGCTGGGTTTCAGTCATAACAAGAACACTCCCCTTTCACCCCTGCAATCTTCCCATCACCAATGTCCCCATCTCTTCCCTCCCCCCCATCCCACACCTGCATTTGAGACAGGCTTTCTACGTCTCTTACTCACTAATACTGTTACGATAGTTCTCAGCATAGTTATTTCTCTAACTACACCCATTACTCTTGTGGCAAGCTTCATTTCTTCAGCTGGTCCTTTCAGCCCTCAAATCTAGGAATTATTTCAATGTCTTTAATTTTTCTTAGAACTCATAGATGAGTGAGACTACTCTGTGTCTCTCTTTGCTTCTGACTAATTTCGCTCAGCATAATAAATTCCATGTACATATATGATTAGGAAAATTTTATTATTTCATCTCTACTGACAGCTGCATAATATTCCATTGAGCATATGTACCACAGTTTATTTAGCCATTCATCTGTTATAGGGCATCTTGGTTGTTTCCAGAGTCTGTCTATTGTGAAAAGTGCTACAAGAATATAGATGTGAGGAAGGGATTTTTTGTATTGGATTTTTGTGTTCCTAGGATATATATTCTTTGGAATGTTATAGCTGGATCAAATGGGAGCTCAATTTCCAGTTTTTTGAGGAATATCCATATTGTTTTCCATAAGGGCTGGACTAGATGACATTTCCACCAGCAGTGATTGAGAGTTTCTTTCTATCCACATCGCCACAGCGCTAATTGTTCTTAAGGGGCTAATATCTAAAATATACAAAGTACTGACAAAATTTAACAAGAAAAAAAAACTAACACCATCAAAAAATGGGGAGAAGAAATGAGCAGACAATTTCTCAATGAAGAAATTACAAATGTCCAAAAGGCACATGAAAAAATGCTAATCATCACTAATCATCAGGGTGATGCAAATCAAAACAATGAGGTACCATCTCATACCTCAAAATTTAATTTTACTTCAGTTGAATAAAAATAGATTTTTCTTCTTCTATTTTAGACAAAGTAGTCCTTTGTTCAAGTCTCTGATTTCCTTACATTCCTCAGATAATTTTAAAAATTAATTAAATCCTAATTTTTGTGTTCAATTTATCTTCCTTTGATGAATATTCTTGTCCAATTAATATATATTATAACTTTAATCTTACGCTTTAATTAAAAATTATGCTTTTAATTATAAATTAAAATTTTGCCTTACTTATCCTGTAGTAGGATATGATAGGAACAAAGTTTTTTTCATATGTTAAAGTAAAATATACTCATAATCTAGAAAATCAAGTTAAACAAGAGTGAGAATAGAGAACAATTGGGTAAAATAACAATACTGAAGGTAAGTAAGGCAAGGTTTTTAATGTATGTCCCTAGCACCCAGAAAAATAACTATCATATTGTAAACACTTCATAAACTATTTTTTATAGCTTTGGGTACCGATTTTAGGTACCGTATTGTGAACACTTCATATACTATTTTTTATACCTTTCAGTACCTAAATCAGACATCCCTTTTTCCCTAGTTATTTAAAAAATTATTGGGGCCTGACTGATAGTACAATGGGCATTTGCCTTGACATGGGTAGCCTGTGTTTTATTGCTGGCATCCTATATGGTCCCCTAAGTCTGCCAGGAATGATTACTGATTGTAGAACCAGATGTAAGCCTGAAAACTCCAGACTATGGACCAAAAATAGAACAATCAGGTGTTTTTTCTCTATTTTTTACCTTCTATTAAACCTTACATTTTGTTATTTATTTTGAGTTTGGGTGCCACAACCAGCAGTGCTCAAGGGTTACTCCTGGCTCTGAATTCAGGAATCACAATTGGTGGTGCAAGAGGGACCCCAGGGTATGCAGGAGAATAGAACTCGCATCACTATGTGAAAGACAAACATCTTATCCACTGTTAGTCCCAAGCCACTCCAGTCCAAAGCCAAATATACATGCATATATACATATATCTTTTTTATAGTGTTTTCACCTTCTAAAACATTAAATTATTTTCGGGGGGAATGACAGCACAGCTGATAGAGTGTTTGTCTTGCATGCAGCTCACTCATGTTCAATCCTCCACATCCTATGTGGTCCCTCAAGCTTGCCAGGAGTGATTTCTGTGTGCAGGAACAACCTCTGAATGATGCAGGATGTGGCCCAATATTGAACAACAAAAGTTATTTAAGGCATGTTTATGCCTTAATTTCTTAATTTTTTCCTCAATAAAAATAATGTAATGATGAAATTCTATGATTTTATGATAAAATTATATTTTAATAAAATAATAACTTTATGATTAAAGAATAAAATACGCTTTGATATGTTTATGATCAGATGAGGTAATTTTAGGATGATGGGTGTAAGTGAAAAAAGTAAAAAATATAAAAGCAGAAAGAACAGAATTTTGAGTGTCCCTGTAGTTCTAAAGTGGGCGTTTGGGGGAGGTCCAATATATTTATAATATGAAGTATACGAGGAAGTAGGAGAAATGGCCTTTAGTTTTAGAATAATGTTCCTATCAGAGAAAGTCACAACTAGCCTGAGGAAAGAACTGTGTCTAGATGTGAATGAATGAGGGAACTGGAAAGCCTGTCTGGAGTACAGGTGGGGGTGGGGTGGGATGGAGGGAGATTTGGGACATTGGTGGTGGGAATGTTGCACTGGTGAAGGGGGTTTTCTTTACATGACTGAAACCTAATCACAATCATTTATCAAGATATTTAAATAAAGAAAATAAAAAAAATAAAGAAAGAACTGTGTCTAGGATGTATAGAGTTGGGGAAGCTACTTAGGACATTTTATTCTTTCTTTTGTTTTTTTTCAGTTGTGATTATTTGGCCTTTGATCTTTCCAAAAGGAACTCTGCCACTCAACGTATGAATTTGAGAAGAGAAAGCTAGTGGCTTAGTGGCGGTTGGGGAGATTTAAAATACAGATTCTGTTATCCAAATTTTGAATCCTAATAATTAAACAAATAAAGTAATTTTTATTGTTGCGATAGCAGCCCTGGAGTTGCTGTTGATGTTCTAGGGCTTCATAAAGAAATGGTTGGGTCTACAAGCTGACAGGGATCAAATACTGGACTTCACATATTAAAAGGATTTCACTCAGGGGCTTGAAATTGAGCCATTTTGCATCGAGAAAGTGGCAGGGGAAAATATTCCGCAGCTGCTTCTGACTCTGCTCCTGTGTCAATCCTGGAAGTGCTGTGTTTCAACTAGCTCAGCTTTATGCAAGGCAGTTGCCTAAAATCCCATAATATCTCTCCTGCCCCCCAAATGGAGAGAATTTAAGTAAAGTATGTAGTCTCCTAAATCTTATTGTTGGGGGTTGGAGAGAAGTACAACAGGCTAAGTGTTTACTTTTAGGAGGCCAATCAGGTTTGGACCAAAAGTAAGCCCTGAAATCTGTGGGTGGGGTCCTCAAGCAAAATAAATCAGGCAAATAAATAAATCTCAGTGTCTTTTGTAAAAATGATACTACTTCATAAATTATTATTCAGGGGCATAAAAAAAGTAATTGTAAAACAGGACATAGTAAACAGCCAATAAATATTTATTTATCCTTCACATTATACCATAGTTATCCGCGCTTCTGTGTTAGCAAAAGAAATTTGCTTTTCCCTCCTCTACAAGGTGAGAATCGGGAAGCAAGTTTTTAACGTTCTTTTTGCTAATATAGAAAGTTGTTACATTTTGCTAAGCTCTGTTTCCATAGATTATTTTTTGCATAGTAGAGAGCCCTTTGTGGTGCTAGTATACCAGTAATTATCACCAGGAGATTGGAGGTCAGATCTGACAGTAAAAAATATATATAAATAAATAAAGATTGCAAGGACACGGTCTACAGAATCTACTCCAAATGCCTTTGAAAGAATGCAACAGGTCTGCACACATATTCAGCTATGCTGCACTAGCAATCCCCTGAGGTATTCTTTTTCCTGCTATAAAGGTACAAGTAACAAATCATTTTTATTTTTTCAGTTTATTTTTTGGATTTTTATTTATTTGTCAACAGAAATGCACTTTACCCTATTAGTTCCTGGCTACTTTGATAAATTTTGAAGTTATTTTGATGTTATATATGGTACTGTTTCTCAGGTGTTACCTGTTTCACCCAAATTGATCTAAGCAACACTTTGTAAGCATATGCTTTTAATAGAATCTTATTACACCAAAGAAGAAAGTGAGAAAAATGAAAAAAAAAACGGTTCTTGAATATTTGACAACTATTTAATCATAAAAGAATAAAATCTGCAGTGCTATCTCAAAACATATCAGTTTTCTTTAGACTAGTGAAACATTCAACACTACTGTGACATTGTAATATACCTAGTTTTGTTCAATAATAAAATATATTGTCAAATAAACTCCTAGACTTAGCTTTAAGTGTTTCAATGATTAAAAATTCTGATCAACATTTTTCTCTTGAACATATTTTGGGGGAAGAAGGGTGTTTGTACCACATCCATCTATAAATATGCTCAGTGTTTACTCCTGCTCTGTACTCAATAATCACTCATTCCTGGAAGTGCTTACAAGTTCATTTGTGGTGCTGGAGATGAAAACTGGGTCAGCCACATCCAAAGTAAGTACTGTACTCACTGTACTGTCTCTGGTCCCTACAAATGTATTTTTAAATCCACATTAAAGTTTGTTTTATTTTTACCCTCTAATACCACCTTAATTGACAGCATATGTTTTCATATTTATCTTCTTATATATGGGTTTAATTTACAAATGGATAAAATATAATGGGAGAACACATGAACTTTAGACTCAAACATGTCAAGTTTCAAATTTTGCACTTGGCACTTACTAGCTAAATAAATTTATCAAATAACATCTCTTATAGTGAATAATGAGTTTTCTTCCTTCCTTCCTTCCTTCCTTCCTTCCTTCCTTCCTTCCTTCCTTCCTTCCTTCCTTCCTTCCTTCCTTCCTTCCTTTTTTTGTTTTTTTTTTTGGGCCACACCCGCTTGATGCTCAGAGCTCAGAAATTGCCCCTGGCTTGGGGGACAATATGGGACGCCGGGGGATCAAACCCGGTCCTTCCTTGGCTAGCGCTTGCAAGGCAGATACCTTACCTCTAGCGCCACCTCGCCGGCCCCTTATAGTGAGTTTTCTTATCCACAATAAAAAACAGAAACACATTTCTCATGGGGTTTTTCTGAAACATTAATGAGTCTATTCTAGGAATTTGGTGCAGAATAGATAGTTAGGACAAGCAAACTATAATTATCACTAGAAAAAAGACATCTGAAGAATTTGCATAAGCAAGTGCATTTAGCAACAACATATTTTTCTGGTTTTACAAAACTAATATAGTATTTATCAGTTTAGACTAAAGCAACATCAAACCCAATAGATCAGTTTCTAAACATCACAACTTACTAAAACTGAAGAAAACCATACAAATCTGCAAGAACGTGATATTTTTCTGTCTAATTTCTAGTCATTTTTAAGTAATAACTATTATTTTGATTACAATTTAAAAGAACAAGAGGTAATTATTGTTATAATTTTAGTTATAAAATTTTTATACTCCAAAATATTTTTTCAAGCAAAAACTGATTATCTTGCTATTCTTGGGATTAAACATTATTTCAGATGAAACTCATTATGTAAACCACATAGTTAAAAATAACTGGTAGTCCCCCCAATAGTATTACCAAAGAAATCAGTTTAACAAATTATTTGTAATTTTTAGGGAAGAAAAATCATGATGTAATTACATCCTCCTAGTTTTTGGGAAAAGATATAGTGGAGGAGGGGGCATTGATATTCACACTCGATAACCACACTGAAGGAGGATGGTTAAATGTATGTTCCAAAATGATGAATTAGCTGAATGGCCTAAAGAAAAGCTCTAACAAAGCAAAACGTTTGCTTCATTTCCGTGTACATAAACCTTCAGATGACCCTGCTAATTATAATAAGATACTGATAAGACATACATAAATTTCCAATTAGACCTACAAAGTAGCTTCATATATCATAATGACAGAACCATGGATTAGGCAGTTGGGGCACATAAAGCTTAAAAACAATCATGGTGATATAAGACATCAGATTTCAAATACGAAAATAAGCTTTTAACCAAAGGCTCATTTTAATATTTATATTTATTAAAGTGTTTTAATAAACAAAGCCATTGAATTAGTGATCAGCTTAAGTAGATTACTAATAAGTGTATGTCCTGATGAAATAACAGAAAACCTAGATATAATAAACTCAATTGATATGAGAGAATGCCTAGATGAGAACTAATTCATAAAGTAATTGTATTGATTTTAAATAATTTTAAATTTACTTACATTAAATTATAATGATACAAATGTACTCATGATTGAAAGTCCAGCTTATTTTACTAACAATCCCTTCACCAATATTCTCTTCCTTTCACTAATGTTTCCAGTTTCCAATCTGACTTCAGCCTGCCTCTAGATCAGGCAATTTTCCTTTTTTTTTCATTCCCACCACAATTTTAGGCATTGTGGTTTACAAATCTGTTACTGATAAGGTATCACTTTACCTCCTTTTAGTACCTACTCCTGATCCAGAGTGACTGCTTTTCTCTATCATTACCAGAGGTCTTTTCTTCAACTATCCAGCCTAACCCACCCTCAGTGGCAAGTTTTCTATTAAGAATCAGTTAGTCCTCTTGCTCTTCATTTCTGGATTTGGGCTTTTTGTTATTTTCCTACTATGTTTTTTTTAAATCCTACATATGAGTGAGTTCTTTCACACTCATATGCTTGTTCCTCTCAGTCATAATACTTTATTCATCATAATATTCTTCAGGTGCATTCATAAATTAGAAAAGTACATACTTTCTTCTTTTCAAAGTAGTATTTCATTGTATATATGTACCATAGCTTCTTTATAATCATTGCTGTATGCTTTTTTGTTTTGTTTTATTTTGTTTTGGGGCCACTCCCAGTGACGCTCAGGGGTTACTCTTGGCTATGCGCTTAGAATTTGCTCCTGGCTTTGGGGACCATATGGAACACCTGGGTGGGGGGATCAAACTGCTGTCTGTTTAGGTCAGCTATGTGCAAGGCAAATGCTCTACTGCTGCACTATAGCTCTGGCCCCCAATAATTGCTGTATTCTTATGAAAAATAAAGGCTCTGATTCCCCAAGGTATGAGTATAGAACTTTTTATTATATACTACCATACCATTTGGAATAATTTAATTGCAGATGAAAAAGTTTCTCCAGGTTTGTAGTCTTTCCAAGGAAGAGATTTGAATATGTAGGTTGTTTTCTTTGCTTGTGACCAACAAGGTTTATATCCCATCACCCTCTTATTTTCATTGAACCACCTAGTGCATTGCCAGGAGTAATGGGAGTGTAGACAAAAATAGAATATCTCTAATCCCTTAACTACCAAATAATAAAAACAGAATTCTAAACAGAATTAGGGTTATTTCCCAAAAATAATCTTTCTCTTTGAATAACCTCTGTGATAGGCAGTGTATATAATTATGGAGCATATGCTCATTATCATGTGAATCATTATCTCCATATAGAAATCACCATCTCTGACATGTGAGTACCACTCCTTCACCTAAAATACTAAATTCCACTTCTAAGTTTGGAAAAATAGACACCATTTGCCACGTTGTCTTTGGAGTTTTTCAGAATTATGTAAATTCCCTGCACAAATTCAATTAAATTTATGTTTTTCCTCCTACGATATCTTAAATGTTAAATTGATTCTTCAAACAATCTTAGAAAACCCAGATGAAAAGGGGAAAATTTCCCTCTTCTCACAGACCTATGCAAAAATTAATAAAAATGATTATTAAAATGTAATTATTATTATACTCTAGTAGAACTGAAGTGTTAAAATATGTGTTAAAATTGGGATGTTAGTTTCATTAAAATTATATATCAATATTAGGTCAAAAATTTAGTTCTAGTGGTTGGAACAGTGGCGCTAGAGGTAAGGCGTCTGCCTTGCAAGCTCTATCCTAGGACAGACTGCAGTTCAATCCCCGGCGACCCATATGGTCTCCCCAACCCAGGAGCAATTTCTGAGCTCATAGCCCGGAGTAACCCTGAGGGTCACTTGGTGTGGCCTATCCCCCCCCAAATTCATTTCTAAATACAATTTAATTAAGTTTCAATTTAAGTTATGATTGGTTAGGACATATCATGTTGATTTCTTTGTTTATAAATAATACTCTAGTAAAATAAAAAAGTTGAACTATAAAGTTTTTTTATTATTTATTTATTTATTTATTTTTGCCAGGAGACTGAATTTCTTTTATTATGTTTCGTCGGTAAACAAACCCCAAAAAATGGCCACATTTAAGACTTAGCCGGATCCCGGGTGATTCCGCTGACGAATGTCAAGTGACAATTGCCCTGGTGCTCGGTATAAATACGCGTCTGTTTGCGGGTGCCTCTTCTATTTTTTTTATTTTTATTTTTAATTATTTTTTATTTTTAATTATATTTAATTTATATATATAATATATATAATATATAATATATTTATATATAATTATATTTTATTTTTAATTAATTTTATTTTAATTATGAAAACAAGGGTGTAAAGAAAGAGGACAAGGTAAAGTTACAGTGGAAGGACAATCACCCATAACATAATTCATAAAATAACATAAAATAACTATAAAGTTATTTTTAAAGACATGTAGAAATTATAGAGTAAGACTCAAATTTAAAATATAACAATGTAAATTATTTATGTAAAAATCCATGCCCTTTCCATTATTTCCTTGAATAAATTAAAATTAAAGTGATCAATTAAAGAATAATTGGTGCTGAGATTCTAATTTTTAATGCTAAACAGTTTCCCAAAAATAATGAATCTGTGTATAATCTGCCAACCATGTATGGTTCACTGACATTTAAAATTTACTAAAATATAGATGCAATTTATTCTTGATGTTTCTTAGATTATTTTTTGTTTTCTGCGAGTTTGATTGGGGGGTTGGGGAGGCTTTATTTTAATTTCTGCTGCACTTTAGATACAGTATATTTTCTGTTAATAGTCATCCTTGAATCAACACATCTTTAAATCCTTGGACTTGAAATATCGATCAAAGGACAAGAACACAGACCTAATATGTAAGAGGCCCTGAGTTCAAATGTTAGCAATCCATTTTCCTCTTCATAAGAGTCAAATGAACATTTTGTGACCCCACCAGTGTAGCCCTGTGGTTCCAACATTGACAGGCCTAAGAACTATAGCTTGAATGGGCCTTAGATTTGAACTGTCTTTTCCACCTATTTAGTCCAAGTATTGTGGAAGGTGTGAGCATTAAGAATGTGGATCCACCAAAAAGAAGAGAAGCATTTTCTTTTTAAAAAAATGTTCCCTCCAGATTTTTACCTACTTAATTTTTCTTACTTTGCAGCTTCTCTGGTCTCAGAACGATAGTTAGACCAATATAGAGTTTCAGAGATAGTATAGAGGTTACAATGCACACTTAGTATGTGGCTAGACTTCAGCTATGACACCATTTGCTCCCCTGAGCATTTCTGATTATATGCACTGAGGTCCCAAACACCACTAGAGTAGCCCAGAACTTCCTCAGCACTGTAAGCCAGGTTTGCACCATATCCACAATAAAAAGCAATGAAAACAGGCCTAATTGAATATTACAAAAGAAATCCAAAACTCCACTGGGAACCATCCTTTAAACCCCAAAATACTTTGGAAGCAAATAAAAATATAGGAGAAAAAAACTTAGACCATCATTCTGACATATATGCAATGTTAGATATGCTCTTCTTCATCAATAGGAAGTTATTTTCAAGACATTTTAAAAAATAAATAACTTCACTAAAAACAATTGCCTTGCTACATATAAAGTGTTGATTTGATATAAAAATAAAATATTCATGATCATATTCAATTTCTTCGTCTATTTTCAAAATTTTTCCAAAAGAAAAAGATAAAAGTCTTTAGTATAAAACACATATAAAATCTCCTTTCAGTGTATATATATTATTTGATATAACATATATTTTGTTTATTTATATTTTTATTTATATTAGATGGTTAATAATAATCATCCTACATCTTATTTCATCTCTCCTTAATGTTTTTAATTATTTACTTACTTTCTTATTTTTTCTTCTTTCTTTTATTTGGCCACACTCTGTGATACTCAGGGGTTACTCCTGACTCTGTATTCAGAAATAGCTTCAGGCTCAGGGTCCATAAGGGATACTAGGGATTGAACCCGTGTCCATCCTGGGTCACATGCAAGGCAAATACCTTAAACCTGTGCTACCACTCCAGGCCCTGTGTTTTATGATGCAGAAATAGTATTATGAAACATTACTAAGAAGTCTAACTTTATACATGTTCAGAATTTATGCTACCAAACCACAGTCACATTAAAGTATAAATATCCCTTAGTCCCACTCACTTGATTGCTGTCCTTACACTTATCCTTCTGATAATCTTTATGAGTCCATGTCCTTGGTGATTTTTCTTATTTCTTTAAAGCCCACATGAATAAGATCATCTACTACTTGTGTTTCTATTTCCAATAGTATTTATTCAGCACACATACCTCCACTTTATTCTATTTTGTAGCCTATAGTAAGCTATGTTATAGCTGAGCATATTCATTGTGTACATATTTTCATTAGCCCTGTTAATCATTGAGTAATTGTATTGTTTCCATATATTTCAATTATAAATATCACTGCTATTTACATGAATGTATATTTATATTTTTAAATTAGTGAAATTTTGGTATACTTTAAAAAGGTAATTAGCAATAGAATTGCTTAGTTATATAGATAGGTTATTGGCAATAGAATTGTTTGATTATATGGTAGATATATTTTAATTATCTTAAGAATTCTTCATTCTGCTATTCATAGAACAAATTTTCTTCCCACCAATACTGTAAGACAGTAACATTTTCTCCATACCTCATTCAATCCTTGTTATTTCTGACCATTCTAAAACATGTAGGCAATTTTTAGAGGAACAATGCAGAATCTTATTTTGAATTTCTTTCATTATAAATGATAAAGATTTTTATGTACATGTTTTCCACTTCTATGTCTTTTTTGATAAAGTTAATTTTTCTCACTTTTTCATTGGATTGCTAATAGTTCTTTATCAATTTTGAATTTTAATCCTACTTGCTATAAAATTTTTAAGAATTGGGGTGCGAGAGATAGTATAATGGGTAAGGAGCATGTTTTGCACTAAACTAAACCCAAATCATTCTGTCAGTACAAAAGAACTCTAAAGTCCCTCTAGCAGTAATCTCTAGGACAAAGCAAGTGATAATCCCTGAGTGCTGCAGTCTGTAGTCTAAAACACACCAAATTGTAAATATAATATACATTTTATTTGATAGATTGCCAACTTGCTTTACATTATTTGTGTAGAGACTATTGTCCTCTCATGATTAAAATTATTGTCTACAAGCCATGGTGACTAAGTTTCAGCTTTATAATATACATCACATTTCACTCATGAAATTTTCCTACTACTGATGTCCCTGGTTTTTCTCCCCAGCCTGCCTCTAGGGGAGGCATTTTACTCCTCTGTCTTTATTCCATTTTTTTTCTTTTAGACACTGTTATTTCCACTATTTTTAATGAAGGGGTACTATGCATATTGCTATATCTCCCTTCAATTCCACTTATTGTTGACATTTTATCAGTTCTAACTATCATTGTCATAGTAATCTCTTCTCTACCCTATTCCACTAGTACAGACTTTTTGGAAAACAATACAGTTATTCTTCAAAAATAATGGAAATTGAGCTCTATATACAATATACACTTCTAAAGACACAAAAACACAATACAGACAAGACCTCTTCAATTCTATGTTTGTAATACCACTATTTACAGTAGCCAAAATCTGGAAACAACCCAGGTACTCAACAGCAAATGAGTGGCTAAAGAAAGTGTGATACGAACTACAAAATGGAATATTACAAAGCTGTTAGAAGAAATAAAGTCATGAAATTTTCTTATACATAGGTGGATATGAAGAGTATTATGCTCAGTGAAATAAGTCAGATGGAGAGGGATAGACAAAATAATGTTACACACCTGTAGGATATAAAGAAAAAAGAAGTATGTTAATAATATACAGAGGTAATAGATGAGGATTATGACAACCAGCAATGATAGGAAGCTACCATAAAAAAGTGGACAGTGTGTAGAAACTTTCATATCTTCTGATATAGTCCCATTCTCTCTCTCTCTCTCTATCTCTCTCTCTCTTGGTTTTTGGAACACACCTGGTTACTTCTAGCTATGCAATAAGAAATTGCTCCTGGCTTGGGAGACCAGATGGGCCACCGGGGGATTGAACCAGGGTCCACCCTAGGTTAGCATGAGCAAAGCAGATGCCTTACCACTTGCACCACCACTCTGGGCCCTCATTTATCTCTTTTAGCTTTCATTTGCCTTGCCATGATATAATAAATAAAATATCTCTATGGCTGATGTGAAAGAACACATTGCCTATATATTTTATTCAATTTATGACTATAGCTCCTATACTCAAACCTTTAATCCCATTTGAGTTGCTCTTTTTAAGGTATTACATAATATAGCAGTCTAATTTTATTTTTCCTTGAGTCTCTTAAGTTTCCCCATCATTATTTATTAAACATAATTTCCTTAATTCATGTTATACACTTAACTCTCTATTATAAGTTACTTGTCTATATTTGTGTATTTTTTCTTTTGGATTCTCATCCTGTTTTACTGATAAGGATTTCTCTTTTAATTCCAATATTATTTTTATTTTATTACCATTAAATTTCTAATTATATTCTCATTAAATTTATCTTTAAACTGTTTTAAATTCATCCATGAAGCTGCACGTATCAAAATGCATTTTCATTGTTTTATAATTTATATTATATTATTATGTCACATTCTTTTCTGTCTTGTCCTATTGCTATTTGTTAAATAGCTTAAAATTTTAATAAGGGATTTTTTGGCATAAAATATAATGAAATTGTGTTTCCAATTTTTTTTTGTAATTTAGTTACCATTTTTATTTTCTACCACTTATATACCATACAATAAAATATTTTATTTTATTTATGCCTTGTTTAGTTTTGCATTTCACTGTTTTAGAGATTATTTAAACTGTGCTGTATTTTTGGTATCACTAAATATTGGACTTGTATATATTTGCACATTACCATATCTACCTGTGATATTATGACACTGAATAAATTGAATTAGAAAATCATATTAATATATTCCAATTTATCTTTAAATTATTATGCTTTACTTTTAATGCATTTTATACCATATGATAAAATATCTCATCTTCACAAACTATAATAATGTCCTCTCTCCAAGATAAAATTATCTTCATTGATAGGGCTATAGTTCAGAGCACTTAGGGTATAAATTAGTCACCAAAATGAAATTACTAGAGGAGTTAATTCATATTATGCTATGTATATGGCAGATCATATAATTGGTATGGGAAAATAAGATGCCAATGTTGATAATTATAGCACAGATAAGCAATAAAATATATTATAATTTAACACTGAATCTTTAGTGATAGTATAAGGTATAATGCATTACTGATCAAAAAATCTATAGCACAGTTATTGTATAAAAGCCACATATCTATTTTATCTTTTTAAAAATATTTCTATATAAAAATCACATTATTAAAATTAACTTATGAATTCTATATGAACTATACAGATTAATAATGAAATATAAGTGTCAATCATGTAAGATACGATTGCAATGCTTTTTAAAATGATCTATCTCATTACATGCAATTTATTGCACTACAGAATTTTTTAATATAAAAAATACAAGAAAGGGTTTGGAGATTGCCTCCACAGAAAACAGGACCAAAGTCATTCTCCATTATTCAGACATTTAGTCCAATTAGCAGAGTTTCATTGAGTACAGCCCCTAGCTCTCATGAGCTCTACTTGGGAAGAGCAACACATAAAGTTTCCTACTCAAAAAATCTAAAGAGATAAAATTCTTCATTAGTAAATTTTACCAAACTTTCCAAGAACAATTGATATATATATACAAGCTTTTCAGTGAATTTTCTTTTTTTTTTATTTAAACACCTTGATTACATACATGATTGTGTTTGGGTTTCAGTCATAAAAGGAACACCATGCATCACCAGTGCAACATTCCCATCACCCAAGTCCCAAATCTCCCTCCTCCCCACCCAACCCCCGCCTGTACTCTAAACAGGCTCTACATTTCCCTCATACATTCTCAATATTAGGACAGTTCAAAATGTAGTTATTTCTCAAACTAAACTCATCACTCTTTGTGGTGAGCTTCCTGAGGTGAGCTGGAACTTCCAGCTCTTTTCTCTTTTGTGTCTGAAAATTATTATTGCAAGAATGTCTTTCATTTTTCTTAGAACCCATAGATGAGTGAGACCATTCTGCGTTTTTCTCTCTCTCTCTGACTTATTTCACTCAGCATAATAGATTCTGTGTACATCCATGTATAGGAAAATTTCATGACTTCATCTCTCCTGACAGCTGCATAATATTCCATTGTGTATATGTACCACAGTTTCTTTAGCCATTCGTCTGTTGAAGGGCATCTTGGTTGTTTCCAGAGTCTTGCGATGGTAAATAGTGCTGCAATGAATATAGGTGTAAGGAAGGGATTTTTGTATTGTATTTTTGTGTTCTTAGGGTATATTCCTAGGAGTGGTATAGCTGGGTCGTATGGGAGCTCAATTTCCAGTTTTTGGAGGAATCTCCATATTGCTTTCCATAAAGGTTGAACTAGACGGCATTCCCACCAGCAGTGGATAAGGGTTCCTTTCTCTCCACATCCCCGCCAGCACTGTTTGTTCCCATTCTTTGTGATGTGTGCCATTCTCTGTGGTGTGAGGTGGTATCTCATTGTTGTTTTGATTTGCATCTCCCTGATGATTAGTGATGTGGAGCATTTCTTCATGTGTCTTTTGGCCATTTGTATTTCTTCTTTGTCAAAGTGGCTGTTCATTTCTTCTCCCCATTTTTTTATGGGATTAGATGTTTTTTTCTTGTAAATTTCTGTCAGTGCCTTGTATATTTTGGAGATTAGCCCCTTGTCTGATGGGTATTGGGTGAATAGATTCTCCCACTCAGTGGGTGGCTCTTATATCCTGGGCACTATTTCCTTTGAGGTGCAGAAGCTTCTCAACTTAATATATTCCCATCTGTTAATCTCTGTTTTCACTTGCTTGGAGAGTGCAGTTTCCTCCTTGAAGATGCCTGTAGTCTCAATGTCCTGGAGAGTTTTGCCTATGTGTTGTTCTAAATAACTCCATTCACAATAGTGCCACACAAACTCAAATATCTTGGAATCAACTTGTCTAAAAATGTGAAGGACCTATACAAAGAAAACTATAAAACTCTGCTCCAAGAAATAAGAGAGGACACGCGGAAATGGAAACACATACCCTGCTCATGGATTGGCAGGATTAACATCATCAAAATGGCAATACTCCCCAAGGTGTTTTACAGATTCAACGCTATCCCTCTAAAGATACCTATGACATTCTTCAAAGAAGTGGATCAGGCACTTTTGAAATTTGTTTGGAACAATAAACACCCTAGAATAGCTAAAGCAATCATTGGGAAAAAGAATATGGGAGGATGGGCCGGGCGGTGGCACTAAAGGTAAGGTGCCTGCCTTGCCTGCGCTAGCCTTGGACGGACCGCGGTTCAATTCCCCGGTGTCCCATATGGTCCCCCAAGCCAGAAGCGACTTCTGAGCGCATAGCCAGGAGTAACCCCTAAGCGTTACCGGGTGTGGCCCAAAAACCAAAAAAAAAAAAAAAAAAAAGAATATGGGAGGAATTACTTTCCCCAACTTTAAACTTTACTACAAAGCAATAGTTATCAAAACAGCATGGTATTGGAATAAGGACAGACCCTCAGATCAGTGGAATAGGCTTCAATACTCAGAAAATGTTCCCCAGACATACAATCACCTAATTTTTGATAAAGGAGCAGGAAATCCTAAATGGAGCAAGGAAAGCCTCTTCAACAAGTGGTGTTGGCACAACTGGCTAGCCACTTGCAAAAAATTTAACTTAGACCCCCAGCTAACATCATGTAAGAAGGTAAAATCCAAATGGATTAAAGACCTCGATATCAGACCCCAAATCAGTGAATTTTCTTAAAGAGATTTTCTTCTAATGTAGTCTATGAAATAAATATTATCTGAATCCTAAAATCAGATATTAAAAAAGGTGAAAATATGCAAATATCTCTGATGCAAATGTTCTCAACAAAATAGTAGCATAATGTACTTCAAAATGTCATTACAAAATATCATGCACCATAATCAATTAAATTTAGTCCATAGCAACAAGGATGGCATACCACATGCATTTCAGTAAACATGGTACACCATCTTTACAAAAGAAATAGGAAATAATTATCTCAACATACGCACAAAAATCACTTAGCAATATTTAATAGTATTTTCTACTGAAATCCTTAAAAGGGGTATGTAAGGAACAGCCAACATTGTGCACACCATATTTGCCAACTCACAGTCAACATCATACTCATAGCATGGAGGTAAGGCATTTGCCTTTGCAGAAGGTTGGTGGTCTGGGTGTGACCCCAAAAAAACAAAAAACAAACAAAAAAAAATAAATGGAAGTTTCTCCTCAAAGATTGGGCATAAGAAAAGGATTCCTGCCCTCACCATTACTATTACATAAAGTGTCTCAAATTCTGTCAAAAGCAGTTAGATAAAAAGATATAAAATTTTAGACATTTCTAAATAGACATTTCTCTGAGGAAGAGAGAAGGATGGCCAACAAACACATGAAAATATGCTCACCTTCATTCATCATCAGGGAGATCCAAATCAAGACAACAATGAGATACCACCTCACACCAGTGAGGTTGGCTCACATCAAAAATAATGGGAACAACCTTTGTTGGAGAGGATGTGGTATGAAAGGAACTCTCATTCATTGCTGGTGGGAATGCCCTTTGGTCCAACATCTATGGAGAAAAGTCTGGAGAGTGCTCAAAGAACTCAGAATTGAGCTGCCATTTGACCCAGCAATTGCTCTCCTAGGCATATATCCCCAAGATGGAAGGACATTCATTCCAAAATATGTATGCACCCCACTATTTATTGCAGCACTCAGTATAATAGCCAAATCTTGGAACCAACCTCGATGTCCAACAACAGATGAATGGATCATTAAAATGTGGTACATATATACAATGGAATATTACATGGCAGTTAGAAATGATACAATCACAGACTTTGCAGCAACGTGGATGGACCTAGATCATGTTATGTTAAACGAAGTAAGTCAGAAGACAAAAGAAAAACACAGAATGGTAGCACTATTCTGAAACACCTAGAATACATAAAAAACAAAAAAAGGACATTGAAGAAGCATAACTGCTAGAACCACAAAGAAAGACTTCATAAACTCCATTCCCTGATCCTCACAGCCACCAAGATCTCTAGAAACAGGTCTGATTTTACCATCCAAAATAAAGAAGAAGTCTTCCACATACCACGAAAGCAGCAAGAGGAGAATAAATGATCTATTTTTTTGACATCTTTATTTTGGTGTGGAGATTACGGTTGATGTCTCCAATATTATTTTATTTTATTTTGTTTTGTCTTTCTCTTTCTTTTTGCACTTGAGTATGATTTGATTTCAGAACCGAGATTATTGTGTGGTGCCTGTCTTTATTGTTGTGGTGCTTATCGGTTATTTAATTCGATATTTTTTTTGTGTGTGTGTGTATTGTTGTGGTATTTTAATTATTTTTTTCACATCCTCTCTCAAACTGAGTTTGGAAGCCTCTAGACAGGACTCTGCCTATTTTCAGTATATTTGATTTTTGATTGAGAAGAGGACATATTAGGTGATGGGTATTCCCCTGATTTAATGTGAATATGTACCCAAAATACTACAGTGAAAGATATGTAAGCCATTATGGAAAAAAAATTGTGTTTTTAATCAGAAACTTTCTTTGACTTACATGTATTATTATTATATTAATTATATTATATGTTATGTTATGTCACTATATTATGTTATATTAGTTTACCTTATTATGTTAATCAATTTTGTCCTTTAAATGAATTCTTACTTTAAAAAAAAAAAAAACAACTTTAGTTTGCCCTGAAGAAAAAAAAAAAATAAAAGATAAAATAAGGCCTCCCAATTCTTACCACAGGCTGTGTTCTTTACACTGGCTGTATAGAAAGAGGAGGTACAGTAAAAAAAAAAAAAAAAAAAAAAAAAAAAAAAAAAAAGATATAAAATTTAACCTTTATGACTCTTATAAAATTATAGAGAACTAACACTTGAAGTTGACATTATAATACACAAAGTCCCAGAGACTAGTAAAATGTTTGCAGAAATAATAAAATGAAGAGAAGTATAAAGTCATACAATTAAATAGTCCTATTTCTACTATCAAAAAAGATAAATTATAAGAATCATCTAATTTAAATGCACTAAATGCAATTATAAACTTTGGAATAACTTTGAACACAGAAGTTAATTAATGAGTGAATGACAATTCTAAAACCTTGTTGAAAGACCATATAGTAGAAGTGGTGGTAAGTGTTCATTGACTGGATGAATCAATAATCATAGTGATACTTAATTGTCTAAGGTATGACACCTATTCTGCACAATTATTACTTAGGACCTCACAATATTATTCATAGAAAAAGACAAAAAAATTCAAGAACTCGGGGTGGAGCCATAGGGCACCAGTAGGGCATTTGCCTTTCATGCAGCTGACCCAGGACAGACCTTGGCTCCATCACCGACGTCACATATGATCCCACCCCCGATGTCCCATATGATCCCCTATGCCATGAGTGATTTCTGAGTGCATAGACAGGAGTAACCCCTGAGTTTCACCAAGTGTGGCCCAAAAACCAAAATAGAAAAAACAACTCCCAAAAACTCCAAACAAGCGAACAAACAAAAAATTAACTACAAACTCAAGTTTATTTGAAATTAAAAAATAAATATCTAACATAACAAAAATTTTACAGAGAAAATAGAAAAAAGTGGAACCATAATTTGATTCAGCTTCAAACTGTATCATTAAATAACAGCAATTAAAACAATAGGGTGTTAAAATAAAAACATATATTTAGCTCAATATAACCAAATTGAAATTCCAAGCACACATCACATATTTAACAACTAATTTATGTCAAAAGAGCCACACTCGTAAAGAGAAATGAAACTTTCTTTAATAAAGTGTTTAGATACTGAATAGTGACATACAAAATAACAAAATTGGATCATTAACAGCATACATTAAAAATTAATTGAAATATGACTGACATAACAAGGTAAACTAAAAAAACAGAAGGAATACATTAGTCACTATTTACAGATAGTTGGGGACACTATAATAACAAGGAAAACTAGAGAAATGTTTTTAATGCTCAACTTGAAATTAAAAATGATGACAGAATATATTTTTACAACTAAAGAAAATATTACAATGGAAGAAACAGTCTTAAAAGAATATTTTCACTTCACCCAGGTGACAAGAATGTCTGTATATCTAAAACAGAAATTCATAAAAATTGAAATTAAAGGGGCTGGAACAATGGCGTAGTAGTAGGGTGTTTGTCTTGCATGTGGCTGACCCAGGGCGACCATAGTTCTATCCCTCAATGTCACATATGGTCTTCAAGCCAGGCGGGATTTCTGAGTGCATAGCCAGGGGTTACTCCTGGCATCACCAGGTGTGGCACAAAAATCAAAAAAATCATGATGATCTAAATAAAGATGGTCTAAATAAACTATCTCCAAAGAAGACCTATAGGTTCCAATAACGAATATGATAAGAAAATGTAAATCACCAGATAATTATGCATTTTATTCCTATGTGAATGTCAGAAATTCAAAAGACAAGAAACAAAATATGCAGACTTAAAAGCATATGCATTTACAGATCATTTTAAATATATTTAAATTAACAGCATTATCATAGTTTTAATGCTTAGGGCTTTCTCTGATTTTTGAATATTAAAAAGCATAAATTATATTTGCATTTTATTTCAACTGTGGCACAAAGTTTTTAAGGCAAATCTTTGTGGACATTATTAGTTCAGAAATTTTGAATCAGCTCTTGGGTAAACTAGTTATCCAAGCTTCAATTCCCACATGAGCATTTTCATTGTTGCTCAACATGTCAACAATATTTAATAACTTTGGGGGGAAATAGCTAAATGCATATGTAAAGAGAACCTGAAAATGTTTAGCACTTATCACATGTGACTGTTTATGGATATTAAAAATCTCCCAGGAAAATATGCTGTCTATATAAGGAAATTTAAACTTAAGCGGTTGAATTTTATAGCCAGATGGAATCACAGTCACTTCTGTTTTAGGATACCGTGTCATTCGAAAGTGTCATCGTGCTACCGAAACCTTTTCCCGTTAGCCTAGTCACATCTGTTCTTTCAATTCAAAGTTTCATTAGCTCAGAACTGCCTGACCATGTATCGGGGCAAATCGACAGGTAGTACATAGCCCTTTACTGTCAGAATTAACATTTATAATACTACTAAAACTATGGTTCAAATGTAGGTTTTATTATGAAATGAGGCACATATTATTACACTTATAACTGGTTCAATCTAGCTATTTTTAGTATGACCTTTTCTGTATTCATTAAATCAGTTTAGAAATAGACACTGAGGTACCCTTTACAGTTTGTTATAGAAATTTCTATGCTGATATTTTTATGTAATACTCTACATTCTCAGTAGCTCCATAATAAATCTTGGACTTCAAAGTCAGTTTAAACAAAAGTAAAATAATGGATCTCCAGTATGTAAAATAACTTTTTTCTCAATTCCTTAACAACAGTTAGTTACTTATCAATTTCTAAGTCATCCCAGTTTAAAATTAGTCATCATTATTCTTAATACTATCATTAGTATTGACCAATTTCCTTTCTAGCCATCCTTTTATTTCAATACATTGTTTAAAAGCCACTTTGATCTTTATATTAACGTATCAGTGACTTGTCTTTCTTTTAATAATGATATATCATTTGTATTTATATATGGGTTATGTATTAGTTTATAGCTATTATATTTATTTAGAATTTTAATATAACATCTATTATAAAATCTCAAATATCACTATTATTCATGGCAAGAATATGCTAATGTTGCTTATTCTAAAGATTAGAATTAAATCCAATTCAAATGCATTAAATCTAAATAAGAAGAGGGAAAAACATAATAATAAGTGATTCTGAAGCATCTACTGTTTTTATATATACTAAATGTTCTGAAACTATTTTGTTAGTATTCATTTTTTAGGATTAAAGACCACTTTTATTTTCTTTAGTTGAATTAAAATAAGGAACTATTTGTGGAAAAATGTTTGATTTTTATAAATGGTATCTAAATTAGATATGTATTAGTAACATTGCATATTGATATATAGAAATGCATTTTTACATAAAACATACATACCTTTTTAAGTTTTAAAAAAATTAAAATATTTGAACAAATATGGTGCATTTTGAACAAGGGCTATCACTGAAAGGAGCAATAGATGTTTAAAAATTATAAAATGTTTACAGACCAGAAGTGCTGTTTTTAGAGAAATTGAATTTCTAGTAAAAAGTAAATAAGTGAACAAAAGCTCATACTTCAAGAGAGGTGATAGTTTTCTAATTAAACAGTTATGGTATGTTAAATCTTGAATATAAAATTTCACTGTCTGATATTGCTAAGTTAATTATTTTATATATTTGATATTTGGATACATTTTAGCTCTTTTTAAAATGTATAGTATTTATACAATTACCTATAGATTACTGAAAAATTTTGTATTATTTTTAAAAATTTTTCCCTTTCATTTTTTCTTCAGATGTTTCTTCAGAACCTAGATTAACTATGCAATATACTTGGCATGGTCTAAGTTGAAATAAAACAAGATTTTTTAAAGCTGGTTTTGTTTCTGTAAAAATTGAAGTGTACATACAAATATAACTCTGAGGTTATGTTCCATATAGAGACACAATTTAAAACAATATTGATAGTTTGTGTATACTGATATTGGGTGCTTTAAATTTTACTTTCTATAACCTGTCTCTGTAAGTCTAGTTTACTTTTAAGAAATGATTAGATCTAAGGCCTTTAGAGATAAAACTATATGTATCCCTGAGGGCTGAACTGAGGGCTATAGAAATCACAACTTCAACTCAAGGTATGATGCCTTTTGTGACAGGTTCTTTGAAGTCTTCCATCAATTTTTCTTTCAAGGAGAAAATAGTTCAAAATAAGTTTTTTTTTCTCTATCCAGAGATAAATTTTAAAGTTTTTATGATCATAAGATGGCATGGGGAAGGAAAGTTTTTTTTTTTATTCCCCAATGATACTGTTTTTTCTTTGAAGTTCAGCTTCTAGAAAAAGTTACACCAATTTCAAAGAGTCCATAAGCAAATTCAGAACTATTCATATCGGAAATATTAGAATAATTCAATTTTCTGTGTCTAGACTTGTAATGCCTTACAAATTTCTGAAAATTATTTAATTGTAAAAAGTTGAAGGCATTTTAATTAATATATTTAAACAGTACATATAACATCATTTGGTAATGAATTATCATATAAATAAAAACATTTCATATTTGGATTCTCCTAATCTTACTAAAATATGCTAATATGAGTAGAAAATACTATCAGAAAATGTGAACTCTAGATGTAAAAATCAATAAAGTATTTTATATTTCTACAGATATTCACACAACTAAGTATTAATGAGCTTAACTTCATTTAAAAAACTCAAACCAAAATTCCGTTTATTTAAATTCAAAACAACTAAGACAGAACAACATTTTAGAATACATCAATAATTACACATGAGAAAAACTGTGTGCATTAATAATAGAAATAAAAAGTCAAAGCATAAAAGTTAATGATGGAATTGATCAAAGTTGAAGGATCATGTTGTTTCCACAACACAAAGACATTCTCTAGTACATTCCATTTGTTTCTCTGCAGAGCCTTTAGGCTTCTCCAACCGCTCTAACATTTTCCCCCATTATACTTGAATATTAAATTCAGAAAGTTCAGATCAGGCACTTCAAAATTCAAGAATAATGAAAAATATCGAATAAAAGTAACCACAATGCTGACAATAAGCTGTTCAATTTACTTTTTTTTTTTTTTTGGTTTTTCCGTCCACACCCGTTTGATGCTCAGGGGTTACTCCTGGCTAAGCGCTCAGAAATTGCCCCTGGCTTGGGGGGACCATATGGGACGCCAGGGGATCGAACCACGGTCCTTTCCTTGGCTAGCGCTTGCAAGGCAGACACCTTACCTCTAGCACCACCTCGCCAGCCCCTAAATTTACTTTTTTTTTTGTGGTTTTTGGGTCACACCCGGCAGTGCTCAGGGGTTTTTCCTGGCTCTGTGCTCAGAAACTGCTCCTGGCAGGCACAGGGGACCATATGGGACGCCGGGATTCGAACCGATGACCTTCTGCATGAAAGGTAAACGCCTTACCTCCATGCCATCTCTCCGGCCCCTAAATTTACTTTTTTAAGGAAGTATTTATTTAATAAAAATTCAACAATTCATTCACAATATTTTTAAGACAAAGAGGAAAAGTGGATAGAATATTAAACTGATAATATTTTTGCCTTAGTATACTCATGATTAAAATTTACATATACAACATCAACCTTTAAACTCAAACTTTAACATTGACAGCTTTAGAAGCATGAGAACAGTATCAGAACCTTGCATGATAGTGAGTTAGTCTTGCCACAAGAGTATACCCACTAAAATCTATAATTATAAAATTTGTTCTGTATAGTAAATTTGCATGGATATTCTGCCTGCAAGATTGTTTTTCTGTACCTCTATATTCTGAATATAATAAAAAAAGAGGCGAATTCTATCTCTAGGTCATTTGTACAAAAATAAAAATAAAAGAAAAGTAAAATAAATTTTAAAAAAGATAATGGAATTTATTTAACATCAGAATGCCAGAAGTAGCATAGCCAGTTGAACCAAAAGCATATTTTGATAAAAAAAAAAGATAAAGTCTTTAGAATGAGATTGCATATAGACTTTTTTTTTGCATATAAAACTTAAGAAGTTTAGAGACACCAGGTATTTTGACAAAATTCAAGACTATGTATCTGTACAATATTTGTGTACAACTGGTACAAATATTTGGAAAAAATTGAATCTACTTATGCTAATTGATCTTAATGACAATCTTGATGCAAAATAATTATTTACTAAAATACAGTTGAGCAATGCCAGCCTGAGCACTGAAAGAATAACCAAACTCTACAAAGTTTCCCTAAGTAAATACTAGTACTATGCCTACCTCTAGCATTTTAAAAGATATTCAATCAAATATTTAACAAGTGAGAAAAATATTTTTTAAATTTGATTTTATTAAAACCATTGTGATCTATAAAGTCCTCCATAGATAAATTTCAGATACACATGAATCAGGACCATTCTCATTCTGTGTCAGCCTCCCTCCTCCCATGGTCCCAGAATGCATTCTATATCACCACCCTCTGCCCCCAAGACCTACCAGTATAACAGGCCCATTTAAGTTTAGATTGTTATGTTTAGGTCTCTTAAATCTATTGTCGTTGATTTTGACTTGGATATTTAGTTCTGTCATATTTTTCTCTCCTCCAATGCATTAGAGACCACTTGGCCTCTGGTCCTCATTCTTTCTTTTTCCTGTTCTTCTTTGTTTTATAGGAAAATGGAAAGGTTTGTAGTAAAACAAAGAACTATGTGTCCCAAGGTTGTAAGAAAAAGGCAGAATATGGGCCCTGAGGTGACACAGCAATAGGGCATTTGCCTTGCAAGCAGCTGATTTAGGAGGGACCTCAGTTTGATCCTCTGGTATTCCATATGGTCCCTCAAGCCAGGAGCAATTATTTTTTTGAAACTCCCATGGGGAAAATGTATAATAAGAGTTTTTTAAAAAAATATTTTATTTATTATTTTTTATTAAATAATTATTTAATCACCATGATTACAAACATAATTGTAGTTGGGTTTCATTCATAACAAGAACATCCCCCTTCACTGTACAACCTTACCATCACCAATGCCCCCATCTCTTCCCTCCCAACTCCACCTCCCCCATACTTGAGACAGGATTTCTACATTCACTGACATTGTTAGGATTGTTCTCAGCATTCTAATTTCTATAACTGCACTCACAATTCTTTGTGGTGAGCTTCATATCTTGAACCGGTCCTTCTGGCCCTCATCTCTGGGAATTATTTCAATGTCTTTAATTTATCTTAAAACTCATAGAAGAATGAGACTCTCTTTTTTTCTCTCCCTCTCTCTCCCTCTTTCTCTCTCCATCTAACTAATTTTACTCAGCATAATAGATTCCATGTACATCCATGTATAGGAAAATTTCATGACTTCATCTCTCCTGATGGCTGCATAATATTCCATTGTGTGTATGTACCACAGTTTCTTTAGCCATTCATCTGTTTAAGGGCATCTTGGTTCTCTCCAAAGTCTGGCTATTGTAAATACTGCTGTGATTATTAAGTGTATAGCCAGGAGGAACCCCTGAGTATCACTGGGTTTGACTCAAAAAAAAAAAAAAAAAGAAAAAAGGAATAAATAGTCAGGATAAATTATGAGGCAAATATTTTAGTTAGCAACCTTAAACATGAGTAAATTTCACATTCTATCCATGGGGGGAAAAACAAAAGTAAAGACTATAGCAAATAGAACAAAATATGTAATTTTATTATATAATTGTCATAATTGTCAACTGCATTGTTTAAACTGCCAGTTGTTGAGGTCATAGAGTTAATATAAAAGTCAAGGCATTTGTCTTGAATGCTAATAACACTGATTGGATCCTCCACACTATTTATAGTCCTTGTGAAATATTTTCTAAAAAAAAAGATAGAACATAAATTAGTATATTTTCAATCATAATAAAAGTCCTAAGAGAAACAAAAAGATTAATTAAAAGAACCGTGACCCAATACTTATTTCACTGATAAAACATTAATCTACATGACCAATATTGATAAAGTACACGTAAAAAAAGCCACATCTAACTATCTAAATTTTAAAACAAAAGTCTATCATAAAAGTAGTAAACTAAAATAGATTATAAAAGCAATCTCTATTAATAAATAGGCAGATATTTTCAAAAACTATGGAAGAGAGCCACAGAAGTAATACAGGATATAAGACTCTTTCATTATATTAGACTGTCCTTAGCTTTATTCTTGCTCAGCATTCTCTCAGTTACATAAAGAGTGATCCTTGATCAAAGAGCCAGAAAGATCCTGAGAAGAGCCATATGTGAAGAAAACAGCAGCAACATCTGTCAATGTAAACCAATTTGGAACAAAACTGCAAAATAATAGTTAACTCTGGACCTTCAGATGAATAAAATACTTAGAAAAAATTTTCTAAAATTTTCTTTTGGAGGAAATAATATAGAAAGTTATTCAAATGAACCTATTAAACTAAATTAGTAACCTAAACACATAATTAAAAAAATAAGTTAAGGGGCCAGAGCAGTGGCATAAGCAGTAGGGTGTTTGCCTTACGCACGTGCCCCAGCATCCCATATGGCCCCCCAAGTCAGGAGTGAGATTTCTTTTTATTTATTTATTTATTTATTTATTTTTCTATCTATTTATTATTTATTTGTTTATTTATTTATTTATTGTGGGCCACACCAAGTGACACTCAGACTTTACTCCGGGCTATGCGCTCAGATATAGCTCCTGGCTTGGGGGACCATATTGGATGCCGGGGGATCAAACAGTGGTCCATCATAAGTTAGAGTGTGCAAGGCTGACACTCTACCCCTTGCACCATCGCTCTGGCCCGAATCAGGAGTGATTTCTGAGCACATAGCCTGGAGTAAACCCTGAGCCTCATGAGGGCCCAAAAAAACAAAACAAAACAAAACAAAACAAAAAAAAACAAAAAGGTGTTAAATTTAAATAAGCTTTGTTGCAAGAGATCTAGCTTTGGTTTCTGGGCACACAGATCTGTCAGAAATTACATCAGATCATCAAACAAGAGCAATGCGTGTGAATAAATGTATAAAATACAACATATGATAACAAAATAAACAAGAACCATAGAGAGTAAAATAGAAAGGTGTGGCAGAAATAATCATATAAATATCTTTAATTTTAACCATAATTTTTTGTAATTGGGTTTCAGTAATAAGAAATCACCTCACTCACCAGTGCACCTCCCTTCACCAGTGATTTCTGAGTGCAGAGCCAGGAGTAACACGAGTGTTACCAGGTGTGGCCCCAAACAAAACAAAAGCACAGACACAAAACAAAATTTCTAAAATTGTACACTAGAGAAAACTAATCTTATGCAAAACACTGAAATTATATTGAATAAAAGTATAATAATAAAAATTCTTAGAACATAAAATTAAATTAAATTTTTTTCAATTTTTAAAGATCTCATGAAAAAATTAATTAAAGATAAAAGAATAAGAAAATTTAGTAAAACAGAAAATTGTTGAAATGTTAAAGTAACAAATTGAACAGATATATATTTATAAGTGTTTAGAAATTAATGGATTTAAGAAAAAGAATGAAAAATGTTTAAATTTATAAACAGTACTGAAAGAATAATAATAGTTATTTTATTGATATTAGGAAAAACTTTAATTCAAAATTATTTTAGGTAATATTTTAAGTTAGTAAAAGATCAATCCATCATTAACTTGTAATAATTATAACAATCATTTACATATCACTATAATCTATAAAGTATTATATCAAAATCATAAAGTATTGAAAAGCAAAATAAACTATCAATATTATTAATAAAATTCAATGGACATCTTCAAGTAAGAACTGTGTTATGCACACTGAAGCAGAATATATAATAAGTCTATTAATCAACTTGATATATCAGCTATCTATAACATATCAACAAATAACAAAATACAAATTCATTTCAAGAACATAAAAAATATGCTTCCAAGATAGAATACATATCACACAAATGCCAAACTAGTTAAAAAAGGAAGTAGCTGTTATTAAGCAGCATGTTGTTTAATCTCCAGGTATTAGTTTTCCTCCATTGCTTCTTCTTGACATCAAATATAAGCTCTGTTGCATAGTGATCTGAAAGGGTACTTCTAATGATCCTTACCTTTGTGGTCTTATATAAGTTGGCTTTGTATCCTAAGACATGGTCTATTCTGGAGAAGGTTCCATGTGGGTTTGAGAAGAATGTGTATTCTACTTTCTGGGGATGGAGGGCTCTATATAAATCTATTAGCCCTAAATCTTCTAATTTTTCATTTAGAGCTCTTATTTATTTGCTATTTTTCTGTTTGGAGGATCTGTCCAGTGGTGATAGTGGAGTATTGAGGTCCCCTACTATTATCACAATTCCCTTCATGTGTTTCTCCAGGTTTGCCAGTAGTTGCCTCACATATTTTGGTGACCTAGATTAGGTGCATATATATTGACCAAGGTTAGTGTTTCTTGATCTAATGTTCCCCTGATCAGTAAGTAGTGACCCTCTTTGTCTCTGATCACTTTCTTGAGGTTGAATACAATTTGGTCTGATATAAGAATGGCTGTCCCTGCTCTTTTTTGTTTTCCATTGGCCTGAATAATTACTTTCCACCCTTTTATTCTAAGCCTGTGCTTATCCTGTAACTGTAGGTGTGTTTCTTGCAGACAGCAGAAGTCCGGTTTATTTTTCCTAACCCAGTTCTCTACTATGTGTCTTTTAATTGGAGAGTTTAGTCCATTAACATTTAGGGAAATTATTGATAGAGAGGACTGTTGTGCGGTTGTATTGTGTGGAGTGGTTGTTGTTACAATCGGGGGTTTGGATTGTGTAATTCGTCTCTGAGTAAGTCGCTTAGGATCGGCTTAGTTTGCACAAATAGTTCAAGTTCGTTCATATTTGTGAATGTTTTTAGTCTGCCCTCCCATATGAATGATAGTTTTGCTGGGTATTGGACCCTGGGTTGGAAATTTCTTTCATTCAGTCGTTTAAATAATTCATTCCACTGTCTTCTTGCTTGAATTATTTCAAATGGGAGACCTGGTTTGATTCTTATGTCCTTTCCTTTGTACTTGAGGATTTTTTTCTCCCTTATTGCTTTCAGGAGTTCCTCTTTCTCTTTGTTTTTTGCCATTTGGATTATTATGTGTCTTGGTGTGGGTTTATTAGGGTCTATTTTATTAGGGACTCTCTTGACTTCTTGGATTTGTCCTGAATTGTCTTTCCAGAGGGTGGGAAAGTTCTCTGTTATTATCTCCCTGACTACCTGTTCTTCCCCCTTCCCTATTTCCTCCCCTTCTGGTATACCCACAATTCTTAGATTGTTTCTTTTGTCCTTGTTCATTAGATATTGGATTTTTCCTTCCAGTGCTTTGCCTTTTATTTCTTTGTTGGTTTCTTGATCATTTTTTGATTGCAGTTTTCCTTCGAGTTCTTCAATGTGCTTCTCCAACTCTGTGTTTCTACTCGTAAGGCTTGTTACTTTGACTTTTAAATCCTTCACTTCTTTTTGTATGGAATCTCTCATGTTCTTTGACATTTCTTCTTTAATTTGGCTGATTCGTTCGTCCATGAATTTCTTATACTCGGTTGCTAGGGTTTCTTTCATTACTTTTAGCAATTCTTGCATTTCCTTCCTCATGACCGCTTTTAGGTCTTCTTCCCCTGGATCTGTGCGTTTTGTGGACTTGGAAACTTGATAGGTCTTGTCATGGTGTCTCCAGTTATAAGGGATCTCCTTGATTTACGAATAATTTTTTGTATTTAATGGTGTGTTTTGGAGTGCTGTGGCTTCTAATTTCTGCCTGCTTTGGTTTCCTTCCTAAAGGTGTTTCTAGAGGGGCCTGTTGGGTGAGTTTGTTGAACCTAGCCCTTTCTCCTCCCCTTTGCTACCTAGAGTTCAGCCTTCCTGCAGTGGGTCTTGTCCCTTTTCTGCTCCTTATTTCTGTCAGTGGTGCAGTTCCACTCCTGGCCACAATGTTTACTGGCGCTGTTGAGCCTAGCTCTTAATCGGCTGGATCAAAGAACAACTCAAGGAAGAAATAAAAAGATTCCTTGAGACGAATGACAATGAAGAGACAACATGTCAAAATTTATGGGACACAGCAAAAGCAGTAATTAGGGGGAAACTCATAGCATACAGGCCTATGTCAAGAAACAGGAAAATAACAAAACCAACAGTTTAAAAGATCACCTCAAAGAATTGGAACAACAGCAACAGAGAAATCCAACCACAACCAGAAGGCAAGAAATAATAAAAACCAGAGCAGAAATAAACAGCATAGAAACTAAGAAAACAATACAAAAAATCAATGAGACCAGGAGATGGTTTTTCAAAAAAATAAACAAGATAGACAAACCATTGGCAAAACTCACCAAAAAAAAGAGGGAAAACACCCAAATCACTAGGATCACGAATGAAAGGGGAGAGATTACAACAGAACCCCAAGAAATACAACATATCATGAGATCATATTATGAACAACTTTATCCAACTAGGCTAGAGAACCCACTAGAAATCGACAGATTCTTGGACAAACACCCTCTTCCAAGACTGGAAAAGGAAGATCTAGAAAGTCTAAACAGTCCAATCACTTCAGAGGAAATTGAAGATGTAATTAAAAAACTCCCTAAGAACAAATGCCCAGGCCCAGATGGATTTACAGGTGAATTCTATCAAACATTTCAAGAAGACTTATTACCACTGTTCCATAGGCTTTTCCAAACCATAGAAAAAACAGGAATCCTCCCCAACTCCTTTTATGAGGCTAATATCACAATCATTCCCAAAGAAGGCAAAGACACCACCAAAAAAGAAAACTACAGACCAATCTCACTAATGAACATAGATACAAAGATACTCAACAAAATCTTAGCAAACCGAATCCAACACTTCATCAAAAAGATCATACATCACGATCAAGTGGGATTCATACCAGGAATGCAAGGTTGGTTCAACATACGCAAATCAATAAACATGATACATCACATCAACAACATGAAAGACAAAAACCACATGATCATATCAATCGATGCCAAGAAGGCATTTGACAAAATCCAACATCCTTTCATGTTAAAGACACTCAGGAAAATAGGGTTAGAAGGCACCTTCCTTAAGATAGTTACAGCTATTTATGAAAAGCCTACAGCTAACATTATACTTAATGGCGAGAAACTAGAAGCATTCCCACTAAGGTCAGGAACTAGGCAAGGCTGTCCACTCTCTCCACTCTTATTCAATATAACCTTAGAATTCCTAGCAATCCGACAAGAGAAGGGAATCAAGGGAATTCAAGTAGGGAAAGAGGAACACAAGCTAGCTCTATTTGCCGACGATATGATGATATACATCAAAAACCCTAAAGAGTCCACAGAAAAACTCCTAGAAACAATCAACCAATACAGCAAAGTGGCTGGATACAAAGTCAATACACAAAAGACAGTAGCGTTTTTATATACAAACAATGAAGTTGAGGAGAGAGAGATTAAAAATACAATCCCATTTAAGATAGTATCAAAAAATATCAAATATCTAGGAATCAACCTTACAAGAGAAGTGAAAGATCTATACCAGGGAAACTTCAAAACACTTCAGAAAGAAATTGAAGACGATCTAAAGAAATGGAAGAACATCCCATCCTCATGGATAGGTAGAATTAAAATAGTCAAAATGACTATTTTACCCAAACTACTATATAGATTTAATGCAATCCCTATCCAAATCCAGACACAATTCTTTAAAGAAATAGAACAATCAATTACAAAATTCATCTGGAACCACAAAAGACCCAGGATAGCCAAACACATACTGAAAAATTAGAAGTTGGAAGGCATCTCCATACCTAACTTGAAACTATACTATAAAGCCATAGTAATTAAAACAGCATGGTACTGGAACAGAGACAGAACCTTAGACCAGTGGATCAGAACAGAATTCCCAGGCATAAACCCCCAGATATACAGCCAACTAATATTTGATAAAAGAGGCAAGAATATGAAATGGAACAAAGAAAGCCTATTCAACAAATGGTGTTGGTACAACTGGAAACTCACATGTACGAAAGTGAAAATCAACCCATATCTCAGTTCTTATACAAAAGTCAACTCAAAATGGATCAAAGACCTGGAAATCAGACCTGAATCTATAAAGTTTATCGAGAATAAAATAGGCAGAACACTCAAAGACCTTTATATCAAAAGGGTCTTTGAGAATGGAGCACCAATGGCAAGAACGTTAGCATCAAATATAAAGAAATGGGACTTAACGCAAGAAGACAGCTAACAGAATGGGAAAAAATCTTTTCACTTGATATATCAGATAAAGGGCTGATATCTAGAACATACAAAGTGCTCAGATAGCTGAGCCCCTCAAAACCAAATAAAGCCATAAAAAAATGGGGAGATGAAATGAATAGACACTTCTCTGAGGAAGACAGAAGGATGGCCAACAAACACATGAAAACATGCTCACCTTCACTCATCATCAGGGAGATCCAAATCAAGACAACAATGAGATACCACCTCACACCAGTGAGGTTGGCTCACATCAAAAATAATGGAAACAATCTTTGTTGGCGAGGATGCGGTATGAAAGGAACTCTCATCCACTGCTGGTGGGAATGCCTCCTAGTCCAACATCTATGGAGAAAAGTCTGGAGAGTGCTCAAAGAACTCAGAATTGAGCTGCCATTTGACCCAGCAATTGCTCTCCTAGGCATATACCCCCAAGATGGAAGGACATTCATTCCAAAATACGTATGCACCCCACTATTTATTGCAGCAATCAGTATAATAGCCAAATCTTGGAACCAACCTCGATGTCCAACAACAGATGAATGGATCATTAAGATGTGGTACATATATACAATGGAATATTACATGGCAGTTAGAAATGATACAATCACAGACTTTGCAGCAACGTGGATGGACCTAGATCATGTTATGTTAAACGAAGTAAGTCAGAAGACAAAAGAAAATATAGAATAGTAGCACTATTCTGAAACACCTAGAACACATATTTTATACACAACTAATACTTAACAATGAAATAACAGGGTTTAACATGGTAGAAACTCCGAACACTGTAATAGTCAACATATACGTGGGAGCAGTGTCCAAAATACATGAAAAAGGAATTATGCAAATTTTTGATTACACAATATACCATAAAGAAAACAATAACAACAGAATCAGCAGCATAGAGAGAACAGGTAGGTAATCAGACTTCTACAACAAAGGCCCACAATAATCCCTTGGAGTTCGTATACAGGAACACAAGTATAGAACACCAAGGGAAATCACGGACTGCAATGACAACATACCATAACACTACCCTTTAATGCCTTTATCTTACTATATTTTAAATAACCTCTCAGCTTTTCTGTCCACAGGCGCCCTTGGATACAAAGGACGGACAAACTAAGGTGGCAACTCGGGATACCACACGGGATACCATACCTTGCATGCACTACGAGATGGCCACGAGAAAACTCTTTAACATACACTTTATCTCTAGGTAATACCTCCATTAAGGAATTGAAGCACGTGATCATTCAGATCATCGAAGCAGTACCTGAGACATACAGACTTAAACCACAGGCTCTATTCCTCGAACACTTTTAATCAAACCAGCATTCCCTTGCTATTCTCTCCTCTCTTCTCACTACTTTTTTTTCTCTATTCTGCTCATTACTTTTTTCCCTTTCTCTTCCCCTTTTCTCTCTAAAGTATTTTCTCTTTTCTCTTCCTTCATACCCTTCCCATATACCTTCCCCTTTCTCCCCTCCGGAAATCCAACTATCCCTTTACCCCTCAATCCCATCCAGATCTCCCACCATATTAAAACTCTTCACCCTCAGTCCTTATTCTATTAGGCATCAAGATCGACCTCCTACCCAACGAACCAGTACCCTGCATCCAGGCGAGGGGACACCCAGATAAACCCACACCTCGTCTCCTGAAAGAAAAGACAGCCAATTCCCCTGTGGACTCATGTTGCGAGGCCCTCCCTACTAACTCTCCCTAACGTGGACTGTTCCTTGAAACTGGGCCTAGGTCCAAAAGTATCCCCAATGCAAGAACTCTTCCAAGACCTCCCTGCCGCAAATTTTTAATAATCTGAAGAAGGTCAGGGGATGTGTTAGGAAGATGCCTGGGATCCCACACACCACAAGAAAAACCCAAAAGACAATGGGAAAAACTGTACTTCCAACATAGGCATAAAACCTGTAATACACCACCACTTTACCTTCTCTCCCCCAAATGTAAGGTAGTCCTCTGCACCACTTTGGTTCCTTAAAAATTTCGCTAACTTATTTTATTTTTCTTTTTTTTTCTTTTTCTTTTTGTTTTTTTGTTTTTGTTTTGTTTTGTTTTTAATTTATTTATTTATCTTTTTTAAATGATTGTCCTACATATATATTGGTGAGCACATACTTTTTTAATTCCCTTTTTTTTTTCTCCCCTCGTTTTGGGGTATGTGACCTGTTTCGGTTATCCCATCAATCCACCCATAAATATACAGACATTATAATGTAGCACCACTTCCCCCTGCAAAGGCACACTAAGTAAAGGGGAAATCTTACATATAAAAAAAAAGCTACTAGAGATAGGAACTCATAGTTGTTTACAATATGGGGATATCTCCTGCCTTGAAAATATGTCATGTGGAATCAACTTAGACCTCAGGTGATTAGATACCATTTATTCAGCCTTGAACCCTTGATCCCCGACATAGAAACGGCACAGCTCTTCACAACAGCTGCAGGAAACAAACTTTATCCGGGACAGCCTTGATATGGCGGGACTAACAACAAGGCCCAGCTCTAACATGTTATCCTGACAACGAGGAAAATGCGAACATCTTGACCTTAGAGCAGATTAGCCTACCTTACCAACTAACGACAAGACAAAACCAGAAGTCTTGGCACCCTTTGGTAAGTCCAAAAACCAAGATCGGGATTTGCAGATGACTGGCTGCAAGAACCATGACCAGACTGTATACATCTTGGGACCAATAAAAAAGCCCTAGTTTAGGGATTGAACTATGACCTGCACAATAATCATGATCCCCAGTCCCAAAGGTCCGGCAGAGACAATTGTAACGGAATGGGGCTTTTGGAAGCACAAAGAAAATCGCTATCCTAGGTGCCACCCTAGGTTCAGTGCAAAGACCAAGATCACCAACCACAGAAGATGGATTAAAATGACACTGATGTAACAGAACCTCTAGAACCACAAAGACTGACTTCATCATAAGTCCCACCTCAGGATCTGTGCAGATACTGAGACCTCTAAACATAGAGCAGAAGTCTTCCACACACCACAAAAAAAAAAAAAAAACACCATCGGGAAAGTAAAGGATCCTGATCATGAGCAAAGTCTAGAATTGATCCCATGACAGTATGCTCCAAGGACAGAGAAACCCCATATCTCTTAGGCCAAGTGAATTCCTTTTCGAATGACCCCAATATTTACTGTGCCAGGGCAGGAGGGAAAAAACAAAAACAAAAAGCACAAAATCTTGGTTATTTTTATATAAATATATATATTACCTTTATTTATTATTGTTATTATTATTTTTGATTTATTTATCTATTTTGGTCAATTTTTCTGTTTGGGTGCGATTATTGAAAGTGTTGTACCCAATTATATTTATTTTTTTTTCTTTCTTCCTTTCTTCTCTTTTGTTATGTGCTATACCATGTTTCTTAATTCAAGACCATGGCGTGATTTTTGTTTGTTTGTTTTAGTTTTTGTTTTTGTTTTTTTTGTTGGTTTGTTTGTTTTGTCTGTTCTTTGAGGTGCTTATCGATATAGCTGGAGCCCTCAATTCATGGGAGGACTGCCCTGGTTTGTCTCTAAGGAGGCGAGATTGGGGAACAGGTGACTGGGCTGCTAGAGCAGTTCACATGATCTGTGGTGGTTATTCATTGAAAATGTACCTCATTATATCTGCTTTTGCTTTTCTTGGGCAGCCCTGTCAGCCAACCCACCAGCTGTTAAGCAGTTTACAAGTAAATGCAATTTTTTTGTTGTTGTTGTTGTTGTGGGGTTTTGGTTTTTTTTATATTTTATATTACATTTTGTTTAAAGTCCTATGAATGTATATGTGTGATTAAAATGGCTTTTTCTGTTTGAAAAAAAATAAATAAAAACCATTACAAAAAAAAGGAAGTAGCTCTAAAAACATATAAGATAAAATCATGATTAAATTTGAAATATTAAACAAAGACACAGAGGAAATACAAATTTAATGAGACACTCTTTAAACTATTTGAATGTCAAAGAGTAAGTGAAAGGATATTGAAAATGCAATGTACAATTATTTTAGGAGACTACACAAGCATTAAGAAGAGGCTCTGTGAAGTGAAAGAAACAGTGCTTCTTCACATAGTACTTGTAAGCTATTGGGACATGCTCACTGACACTCAGAGGACCAAAATATATAAAATATAAATATTATTTTTAACAGTTTTTAAAACTTAGTGTGTACTTACAAAATTTGAGCATTTCCACATATGTATATACTACAAAATTAATTGAGGAAGTATAAAGATAGACATAAGAGATAAAATTTAAGAGTAGTAGAAATGGGTGACCTATGAATAGGAGACATTATATCATAACATTATAATATATGTCATATAACTAAAAGATATATATTTTTTAAATTAGAATGAATCAAAGGTAAACACTTTTTGTTCAAAAGAAACTGAAAAGTAAAATAATAGCTGATATAATTGAAAATGTTGGCAAAAATTTTAACATTTATTTTACAGACTACATTTTCATTTTACTATAATTAAATATATCACAAATAAAAACCAATGAGTAAAATAAAAATATACCTGAGGGTATCAATATATTAATATTTATAATTTTTTAAATTGTATTTATATTTTGTACAAAGTTGCATGAACTTTTGAGGAATTGTTTGTTGATTCCTTGGTATTCAATGTGGATAAGTGCATCAATTAGCAATTATAGGTCAGATACAGATTAAGTAAATACAAAATAGTTACATCTGCATCAAAATTATAGCAATATTACTCATAGCATCCTATAAATTCAAAGCATTCAAATGTTTAACAATTTTTGATGATACCAGTAACATACAGAACATGTGGTACATATCTATAAGTAGAATGTTTTTAATAAATAAATTAAATTAAATAGTTACACAAACTACGACTTAACTTGAAGTTTGAAAACCTTATACAAAGTAAATTATATCATAATAAATAACCATACTGTGAAATTTTCAATTAAAGTAGTTATCATACTTATAGAAATATACAACAGATTAATGTTTTTGCATGTATTAGTGGTAGTAGAATTAGGAAATATCTACCAATGTAAATGGTGGTTTCATTTAGGCTGATAAAAAGTATTCTAAATTTAAATAGTGATGATTATTACATACTGTGATTAACCTACAATGCAAAAATTTGCACTAATCAGAAGGGTGGAGGTTATAGCACATAACTAAAGAACTAATAATAAATTAGGTTACTATAGCTCTAGGCTAACTTTTATGAGTTGTGAACTCCAGAAACTCCAGTATCTACAACTTTATTTTCATTAATTTAAGGCACAAATGTCAGTTTATTTAATTTATTCAACTTTTAGATACAATCTAATCTACTATGCTTAGAAAATGAGTGTACAACTGCCTTCAAATATCTTCCAAATTAATAGTTGGTCAAATTATAGCATTAGACCACTCTACCAAATAGAGACAGTACTGTTTTCACTTGGTGAATTTCACATGGTGAATTACAGTAATATGAGTTATATTCACTGTTACTGTGTTTAGCTTCAAAAAAAGTTAAACAAGTTGACTCTAAATTTTTCATAAAAATTCAAGTTTTGTTTTTCAATATTTTAGGTTAATAAATTGATTAACATATACTTCTGTGTTGCTATCTTTAGAAAACGTAACATTTAAACTTGTACTATAAGTAAAATATTTAAATATTTAAAATAATAAACTATTGCATTTTCCAGGTAAACATACAAAATAATTTATTTCTTTACACATATATACTTAACATTCTTCAGAAATAGCACATCAGGTACTCAGTTTGGCTTGCATACGGCAGAGGGAGGTTCGATTCCTGCTATGCTATATGGTCACCAGAGCCTGCCAGGAGTGATTTTTGAGCACAGAGTCAGGAGTAAACACTGAGTGCCGCAAGGTGTGGTCGAAAAACAAACAAACAAGCAAACAAACAAACAAAACAAGCAAGAAAAAATATATAACATGCTTATGTAGACATATACAAATAAAAATAATGTGAAGGGCACAGTTCACAAATTTAGCTAATCATATGATAAAAAAAAATTGGCGGGGTCCTTAAGTACTGCGTCGAGAACTCAGGGTACTTCAGTTTTCTTAGCCAACCAGACAGGCTGGGAGACAAATTCAAGGACCCAATGACAAGGTACACCTCAGGCCTTTTGGTGCTAGGGATTACTAGGTCACACTACTGTTGATACTTAGAGCAATGTGTGTTGCTGGGGATTGAGCTAGGGTTGGCCACAAGTAAAACTTGCATCTTAAACCTTGTACTGTTACCCAGTGATGAATAAAAAATACTTAAGTATCTTCTTTAAGAATTCTATATAAGGCCGGAGCAGAGGCGCAAGCAGTAAGGTGTCTGCTCTGCCCGCATTAGCCTAGTACAAACCGCGATTAGATCCCCCAGCATCCCATATGGTCCTCCAAGTCAGGAGTGATTCCTGAGCGCATAGCCAAGAGTAATCCCTGAGCATCACCAGCTGTGCCCCCCCCCCAAAAAAAAAACCACAACAACAACAAGAAAGAAGAATTCTATATGTATAGAGATTAGTTATGATTCTTAAAAATCCTGAGTTTCAATCCATTTAATTGAAAAAACAAAAATAAAAAACTTGACAATATTGGTACTACAATTATACAGAGAATAGAGAGAATGCACACTATTGGTAAGCAGAAGGGTTTGAACATCTATTTTGATTATATTATTGTATTTTCTTTAAAGTTCTATGAAAATGTTTCTTTCTTCTTTCTTTCTTCTTTCTTTCTTTCTTTCTTTCTTTCTTTCTTTCTTTCTTTCTTTCTTTCTTTCTTTCTTTCTTTCTTTCTTTCTTTCTTTCTTTCTCTTTCTTTCTTTCTTTCTTTCTTTCTTCTTTCTTTCTTTCTTTCTTTCTTTCTTTCTTTCTTTCTTTCTTTCTTTCTTTCTTTCTTTCTTTCTTTCTTTCCTTCCTTCCTTCCTTCCTTCCTTCCTTCCTTCCTTCCTTCCTTCCTTCCTTCCTTCCTTCCTTCCTTCCTTCCTTCCTTCCTTCCTTCCTTTCTTTCTTTCTTTCTCTTTCTTTTTTTTGATTTTTCGAGCCATACCTGGTGACACTCAGGGTTGACTCCTTGGCTATGTGCTCAGAAACCGCTCCTGGCTTGGGGGACCATATGGGATACCAAGGATTGAACCCAGTCCGCCCTAGGTTACCTAGTGCAAGCCAAACACCTTACCACTTGTGCCACTGCTCCGGCCTCTATAAAAAATGTTTCTATTAAAGTTCTTAATAATATTCTGTAGTGCTACGAGTTTACTTTGTATTTTCCTCAATCCATCCTAACAAAAATTATATGTGTAATAAATTTGTACCATAACTTTATAAAAATAAAATATTAATGCATTACCTAAAGTAGTAGCAAATATTGGGCTCTAATTTATGGTGTGCAAAAAAAGTTAAAATATTCAATATACTCTAGACATATAAAGGAGGAAAATTTTGTTGGGTGCGTTAGATACTGCATTTGAAAATAAGTTAATAAAATCTTATTGAGAATCTTTCAAAATTTTGTCTCTCTCCATAAGTGGCTGGATGTATGAAGATGGTTGCAGTGTTTACTTTAAAATTTAGACTGTGCTGTGATGTGTCAAATATCAGTCTTTCATGACGCTGTGCATAGTTTGATAATGGGCAGCTTATAATATTATATATATGGTAGTAGAGACCAGATGTCTATTTCAACAAATTTTCATGTATATGCAAGCATCATAGCCTTAAATATGTCTAGGTCTGAATTTTTGCACTCCATATAATTTCTTATTTTATTCAGATAGTACTTACTACTGATTCTTCATGTTAAATTGATTCAATTTGTAGTGTTAAAATAAGTGCAACTTAAGTATGATTTTATTTATTTTTAATTCTACTTATCAGAAAAATGCATTCTAAAGTGCATTTTATATTTATTCAAATAATTTACTATGATCACAAAAAACACACTATCACTAGATATAAACAGTACATATTTATTTATTATATACCTAAAATATACTACTTAAGTAAAGTTTTCTTAATTTTGAGAATAATATTTAAAATATCTCATATGGGCTCGAGAGTGTACAGTGATTAAGGACCTAGCTTTGCATATGACCAACACTAGTTAGATCCCTGGCACCATAGAGGGTCTCTGAAGAGCATAAATCTATGAGTAAGCCCTGAGCACAGCTGGGTTGAATCAAACCCCCTCTGGGCTAACCCAAATTATTTGCACTATACGTGTAAACTATTTTTGTAATTTCTGTTAATTATTTATTATATTGGTAACTAAACAAAAGCTCTGAATTTTTACTTTTGTTTGAGGCACATGCAGTTTAAATTATATAAATATAATACATCTTTTAAGTTCCTTAAATTATTCTATAAAATTTGAATTTTTACATTTGAAAATAAAAGGTAAATATTTTATTAAATACATAACTAAACATATATAATTCATAAACAAATAATTATTTTCTTAAATTTATAGCATATCAGATACTTCTGTTTTAGTTTTGTGTCTGATATTTAATTTTAAACTTTTTTTAAAATTTTTGTTTTGGGGCCACACAGGGTGGCACCCAAGGATTAGTCCAGGCTTTGCACCAGAAATCTCTCCTGGCAGGCTCGGGGATTTAATGGGATGCTAAGGATCAAACCCAGTGACCACATACAAGACAAAAGCCCTACCCTTTGTGCTATCACTCTGGCTGAAACAAATTGTTTTCAAATAATTTCAGGCATGACATGAGTTTTAAAAACAGTATAAAAGCATTATTTTTTTACATATTCCCAAAACGTCAAGATCATAGTATTTACTCTAAGAAAAACATTTTGCACTATTTAAAATCAATTAAATTTAATTATAATTGATTGAGATTCTTTGTTTCAAAATAGTGTTCATGCTAGTTTCTCATGCTCATAATTCCAACACCACAAAAATAATGAGTAATCATGTCCCTCCAACACTTGTGCCTTCTATCTCCTCCTTTTACCTCTCAGCTCTCACCAACTCAATTGTGTGAATTATTTTTGTCTGATTGCTAAAATAGTTTACATGAGCTTCACTGGAAATAATACAAATGTGGACCTCATTTATCTTCCACTACTAATCTTACAAACTGAACCAACTAGATTGTATTTTGTCTATGACATAGATAGAATATCACTAAATCTATTTTTTTCTGAGGATTTTGAAAATTAAAAAAATCAGTGGAATAAAATACTGATATGATTCAATTCTGATTATAGGCACAGGATAGAATACTCTATATTGTAGGAAAGAGGATTTTAAAGAATTTTCTGAGATACCTGTCAAGCTTAATCTGTGCCAATTTTATATTTTTGATATATATTTTAAATATGAAGAAACATGCAGCACACTTTTTTGGTACTTTACTTCAAGAAAATGTTCCATTTAAACTGACTGTCTTTTTTCTTACTTTGTATTTTTTGGGGGGACGGGTGCATACCTATTGGCACTGAGGTTTATTCCTGGCTTTGTCTCTAAAATTACTTCTAGCAGGCTCCACGAACTATAAAGAATGCTGGGGATAAAACCCAGGTCAGGTTCGTGCAAGACAAACTCCCTACCTTCTATGCAATTGCTTTGGCACCTGATTGTCTTTTTAGTACTTGTTCCATGATTTATATGATTGCAAACATCAATTTTAACATGTAATAACATATCAGTGTCTTATTTTTTATTGTCTCTTTTATTCCCTGAAATAGCTCAAAGTTTTGCCTGTGCATAACGTAACTAAATCTAAAACAGTAGAAAAGTTCTGAGAAGGGTGAGATCTCATTATTAATGAAAAACACAAACTATTCATGGTTGAAAATGAAAAAAAGAGAAAGCATTCTTTATGGTTCAAAGTATTATCCATTGACAACTCGTAAAGAGAGATGTCTACTGTCTGCATTAGTCAAATTTTTGGCCCCATCTTCCCACTCTATGGGAGATAGAATAGCCAGAATGAACACTGCAGGTACTTGCTATATTACCAGCGTGATCTTAGCTAAGATAATTTATGTACCGGTAGAGAGAGAATTCACCATTTTTAAGTAGGTAGAGATAGAAACTGAGAAAGATGTTTTCCCATTACATACAATTATTATTTACAACAGTTTTTATAGATGTCTTTCGCCGATCTCAACACTCCTTAAAAGTTAATAATTGAGGGTTTTTTTGTTCTATTCTGCGATAACAAAATTATTTTATTGAGTTGGGAAACAAACAATAAATGTTGATTCTCTTAGTTTCAATAAAGACGAAGCAAACTTGGGCAATGAAAAATTTTTAAAAGACAACAAATTGGAGAAGAACTTCATGAACCTAAGACTAGTTTCTGCAAAATTCTAAGCTGTCAAGAAATAAAGATGTTGCAATTTTATCTAATGCACAAAAACTAACAAATCAATAAATAAAAATGATAAATAGCTCCCATAAAAAGATCAAAATAAATTTCCAGAAAGCAACTATGATTTAGCAGGTGTAAGGGTTAAGATTTTCAGATACAATGCATTATTTCAGATACAATGGTCGAGATTCTAGATGATTTTCTAGAATGAAGACTCACATGTTCCAAAAGTTTAACATTATATAAAAATATTAAATCTTTAACTTCTACCTGTTTATACTTTATGAGTTATTTCAAATAATAGAATAATTTTATACTTACATTCATTTTAAGTTATATATACATATATAACAGATAGATCGATAGATCAATAGATAGATAGATAGATAGATAGATAGATAGATAGATAGATAGATAGATAGATAGATAGATAGATAGATAGATAGATAGAGAGTGCATATATAGTACAGCAAGCAAGCTACTTGCATGGAAGTGAATTGGGTTTGTTTTGTGGTAACACACATACTCCCGAGCACTATCTGGAGTGGTCCTTAAGTACAGAGCCAACAGTAAATTTAATTTAAAGGAACAGCTTCATTAATGAGGAAAAACTTAAAATTAAATTCTTAATATTCTAATATTCTAATTCTAATAATTAATATTCTTAATATTCAAAGTGGTGGTGTCTAAATCATTCACTCCTAAAAGTATAACTTTTTAAAAGAATTAATAATTATAAGCAACGTATTTTCCAGTGGATATACAATACAAAATATGTAATTTATGAAATCTAAAACATAAATTGGGGATAAATTGATCAATCTTTATATAAAACTAAATTTGTTATCAGCTTAAATATCAGTTAAACAAACCTTTATAAGATATTTTATATGAGCTTGATACTTATAGAAACCTAAAATATTCACACAAAATTAAGAGAAAGAAAATTAACTAACCAAATTAAACTAAACCACACAAAAAGAAATCTTAAAGTACAAAGAAGATAGTGAAAATAAAAAGGATCAAATCATCACCAAAGTCCAAAAAAAAAATCATGTGTCAAGGAACCAACTTATAGGAGCCAGAGAGATATCACAGTGGTCAAGTGTTTGCTTTGCAAGCACCTGCAGGCCCAGGACCTACAATGGTTCGAATCCCGGCATCTCATACGGTCTCCCATGCCTGCCAGGAGCAATTTCTGAGCATAGATCCTAGAGTAAACACCTAAGCACTGCCAGGTTTGACCCAAACAACAACAACAAAAACAAAGTAAAAAAACAACTTATAGTTATGAACTTAATGTAATGTTTACACTTGTTAATTTTCAATAATAAACACTTGAAACAGATAATGATAAATGCAATGTCACTTTAATTAAGCTAATAAATCAATAAAACTACTAAATAAACAACATATAATATTTCAAAAGATATTTTGATATTAAGCTAATATTTAAATTTATATATATTCATTTAAACTTACATTTTAGTCTATATATTTAGTATGACTATAAGTTTAATATCATTATATCCCAATTATCTAAAATATCAATTTTGCTCAATTATCCTCCAGTTAATGAGAACAGATTTTTTTGTTTGTCAAAATATTCTTGTTGTTTATTAATAAGAGCTGATTGTATAAAAATATTTTTCTCCAATATTTTCTCTTTAAACACTTACAAGTAGGTAGACAGAAATATTTTGGCAGTTATTGATTTTACAATAATGAAGTGTCATATACAGAAACTATATACTGGAATTAGTGAGGATTTAAAGACATCATTGAAACAAAACCAGAAAAGGTGTTTGTGGCTAAGGACACTGACTCATACTTATAATCAGGTGTAAATAAAGTAATCAATGAAAGAATATATTATTCTTATTTTATCTCTAGAATGCTGCTTTAAACATGATAAAATATTAAAACTTTAGGATTTCCATATTTCACTGTATTTCTCCCTAAATGAAACAATGGATATCAGAATTTATTTTATTCAGAGGAAAAAATACAGTTGAAGAAGAATAATTGGATTTTCAGTCTGAACATAAATATTGCTGTGTGCCATTGATCTGTTTTTAGTATGTGTGACGAATGTCCTGTTTGTGGTGAGAATATTATTTAAACAGAAATGACTAGGGCAATATACTCAGCAAGACAGTCATGAACAGCAATAAAATAGAGAACACATGAGTCAGAACAAGAAACTCTTACATCATAGAAAATAAGTCAAACTGCATCAATTTGCAAATATAATATTACAGGTCTCCGTAAGTATGAAATAGATGATAGGATATAAATCAGTAAGTCAGGAATGGTGGACAAGAAATTATGTTAAGTTCACATGGATCTTTGATGAGGACTATCAAGTTAGATATATTTAATCATATACCTTGACAGATACGATAGAGACTAAGTACCTTTATGTCTTTACTCCTTCTCTATGTACACACATATATATACATGCATTATGTAAAGTTAGAGACCAATTTTATTGCTATATTGTCTAGAAATTATAAATACGTTTAGCATATATATATGGATGAAAGTATTTATGCTTCCTTTGAGCATTTATTTTTCTTTATATTTTCCATTTGTTTTATAATTTTCATATAAAAGTTGCTATATTTTACTTTATAAATGATTATGTATTCAAATTCTATATAAATTTTAATATATTCTAATGTATGGTTATAAAGATAGGTCTTTTTATATATTTACCTAAAATTGTGTACAAATTATGTGTAAGTGTTGATTAAACACACTGGTTTATTTTCTTAGTTACTTTAAAATATTTCTTAGTTACTTTAAAATAACTACTCTTAATATATCTTCACTTCGCCTCTTATAAATCTTTAGTGTTCATTAAGAAGAAAAATTAAATTCTAGGTATGATGTCACCAAGAAGCAAACAAAAAACAAAGAATATTTTGCATTTTTAAAGCTATTTTTCTATACTTTAAAAGAACCTATGTTTCTGTCTTATTTTTTGATAAACTATTTTTATTAAAAATCCAAATTTCTTATTTTAATAATATCTGAAATTAGTGCAAATAAAAATAAATTAAGCTTGTCAAATGGGAGCCTAGTTTAACAAACTAGAAGATAACTCATCTTTACAGTTGAAAATGTTAATTATATATTATTATTAACAATAATTTATTTAAAATATCATTGTTTAATGTTAGACGTCAAAAGACCTAGATATTTACTCAGACTTAATAAAATGGCAGTAGCAAATTTGATTTTATCATATCGAATTTCTTCTCTTAATGTGTCAGAGATTTAAAATTGAGATTCAGTCAACTTTCTCAAAACCCCTATAAAGCTTCCATAAGGGAACAATAGTATTCATTTGTTGAACACCATTTTAAATGATACATCTATTATTATACTAATGACTACAAGCCATATGGTGTAACCAATAGGGCTGTCTTTAAATACACTAATTAGATAAAATGCAGGCAATAAAACAGGTGCTAAAACAATGTTCTCACTAGTTTTACATTTACAGCTCCATAGAAAACCTTTAGTACAGAGTATGGAATTCCAATCTATTCCCATAGACTCCCATTTGACTTTAAATATTCTGTTAACTACTCAATCAACACCAATTTAAATGACAGTTATGCTATTTGTTAGTATAACCTAAATTTTAAAAACAGTTTTAAATACATGAGAGAAAAATTATTTAAAGCGATAGGGTCATTTTTTATTAGGAGTTATAAAATCTGTTTTATCTATTATAAGTTGTACTATTCTGCATTTTTGGAACACACAGCTTATATATATATATATATATATATATATATATATATATATACATTTGTAAATAATTCAATCTGTGACATCAATAAAGTAACATAGGGCAATGGAATAGTCTTTTTTTCATCAAACAAGTGGCTTACAAAAGCAAATAAGCACAAATGTTTGCCATTTATCTCTATAAACAAGATAGGTTAATTAAGTTTATTTAACATAAATTTCCACTAAAATATGTTTAACACTTTTAAATCAACAGGGAGCATTTTCTTTGTTCATTTGAGTATTTTTTATTTGTTTGTTTGTTTGCTTCTTATTTTGCAACAAACCTGGCTGTGCTCAGGGATCACTCCTGGAAGCATGATTAATGCCAGGAATTAAATCCATGTCTACAATATGGAAGACAAGTAATATTCTATCTCTATTGTCCATAGGTCCTCTTCAGGAACATGTTTTAATGAGATTTCTGTAAATTCTCTTTATTGAACCTGAGTTAGTTCTGTCCAAGTTTTATAGACCATATTTATTTATTTATTTATTTATTTATTTATTTATTTATTTATGTATTTATTTATTTATTTATTTAATTTTGATTTGAAGGAACACCTGGTGGTTCTCAAGGCTTATTTCTGGGAAAGAACTAAGGAATCATTTCTGATATATTCTAGAGACCATAAAGAGTGTGGGATATTAGAACTAGGCTATATTGTGAAGTGACCTATTATTACAACCCTGCTTAGCACATTTTTAGATATTATAAGTCATTTTAGAAAGAAAGCTGAAGTTTTAGATATCATTTTGATCCCTTTCTGAATTTATTCAATTTTCTCTTTTATGTAATATTATTATTATTTAAGCTCCTTGTTTACAAACATGCTTGTAGTTAGGTTTCAGTTATAAAACAAACACCTCCCTTCACCAGTGCAACATTACCATCATCAATGTCACCAATCTCCCTCCTACCCTCACCCTGCCTGTATTCAAGACAAGTATTCTACATCACTCACTCATTGACATTGTCACCATAGTTATGAACGTTGTGAGTGTAATTATTTCACCACTTTTTGTAGTGAGTTTTATATTTTGAGTTGGTCCTTCCGTCCATCATCTCTATTGTCTCTGGGCATTATTATAAAAAATTACTTAAATTTTTTTAAATCCATAGGTGAGTAAAATTATTCTGTCTTTCTCCCTCTTATTCATTTATTTCACTCAGCATAATATATTCCAAATACATTCACATATCAGGAAATTTTATGACTTCTGGAGTGATCCTGACCTCTGCATAATACTCCATTGTGTATATGCACCACAGTTCCTTCAGCCATTTATTTGTTGAAGGTCATCTTCGTTGTTTCCAGAATTTGGCTATTGTAAATAGTTCTGCAATGAATATAGGTGAGAGGATGACATTTTTGAATTGTATTTTTGTTTTTGTAGGGTATATCCCTAGGAGTGATATAGCTTGATCATATGGGAGTTCAATTTCTAGTTTTTTGAGGAATCTCCATATTGTTTTCCATAAAGGCTGAACTAGATGGCATTCAGACCAGCAGTGTATGAAAGTTTCTTTGTCTCCACATCCCTGCCACATTGATTGTTCTTGTTCTTTGTGATATGTGCTAGTCTCTATGTTATGAAATGACATAATAGTTGTTTTGATTTGCATCTCCCTGATGATTAGTGATGTAGAGCATTTTTCATATGACTTTTGGCCATTTGTATTTCTTTTTTTGAGGAAGTGTCTGTGCATTTATTTTCTACAGTTAATTAAGTTTCTCTGTCCATTTATTTATGAGTTTTGCTAGTGGTTTATAAACCTAGTTTATTTTTTCAAAGCACTAAATTTTGCTTTCATTGATCATTTGAATTTTTTATTTCTACTTCATTGATTTCTACTTTATGCTTTGTTATTTCTTTCTGTCTACCTATTTTGGTTCCTTTTGTAAGTCATTTTCTAATTTTATAAGTTGTGTTATTAAGATTTTTATATAGACCCCTTCTTTATTTCTGATGTGTGCTTTCAAATAAATAAATAAATAAATAAATAAATAAATAAATAAATAAATGTTCCTCTTAGAACTGCTTTTGCTGTATTCCATTAGTTCTGGAATTTGTGTCTTCATTGACATTTGTTTCCAGGAATGTTTTAGGTTTTTTTTTTTTTTTTGGTTTTATCTCTGATCTCTTATTGTTCAGTAGTGGACTGTTTGACTTTAAAGTGTGAAAGTTTTTCTTTTGTGTCCCTTTGTAGTTCACTTCTAATTTATATTTCTTGTGATCTGAGAATGTAGTCTGTAGTTTCTATCCTCTTGATTTCATGAAGTTATGTTTTATGGGTCAGTATGTGGTCTTTACTGAAGAATAACCCAAGTGCATTAGAGATGAATGCATATTCAGGTTTCTGGGGATGGAGTGTCCTATATATATTTACCTACTAGTCCACTTTCTTCTATTTCTCTTTTCAGTGCTAGTATATTCTTGTTGGATTTCAGCCTGATTTGCTTATCAAGGGGTGACAGGGCAGTTGAGGTTTCCCATTATTAGTGTGTTGCTAATGATATCTTCTTTCAGATTTGTCAACAATTGTATTAAATATTTTGCTGGTCTATCATTGGGTGCATAAATGTTTAGGAGTGTGATTTATTCCTTTTGTACATATCCTTTGATTAGTATGAAATGTCCATTTTTTTCACTAATAACTTCTTAGTTTAAAGTTTGAGTCATCTGATATTAATATGGCTACACCAGCTTTTTTAAAGGTGTTATTTGCTTGGATAATATTCCTCCAGTCTTTGATTTGAGTCTATGTTTGTTATGAGTATTCAGTTGTGTTTCTTGTACGCAGCAGAAGGTTAGATTCATCTTTTTGACCCATTTTGCCACTCTGTCTCTTAACAGGTACATTTAGTTTCTCCCTTTCAATTTGGTGCTCCTTTTCATTCTTTACTTTCTAATAAAAGTTTCTACATTCTAACTCTGAGTCTGACCATCATTACTACTCAATATTTTAATTCTTAAAACATGGGAAACTTGGACTATCACAGAAAACTACTGTAACAACTACTGCATCACTATAATGGCAATTACTATACAAAAATTTGTGATTACAGCTTAGATCAAATGTTGTCTGTGTTACTGAATCTATGATCTAATGCATAGCTATATCAATCTACTACATTACTAATATAATCAAAGCCATGATCACTGTTCTCCCATATATTCCTTTTCTCATTTTATTCCTTCCCACATTAGTTTCATTTTTTCTGTCTTTCCCTTTCATAAATTCTGGAATACAGGGTCATCCATGTGTCCCCCTTTACTACATGAAATTTTCTTATCCAGTTATTCTATAAACAAATGATAAATGAGGTCACTGTGTGTTTATATTTCTTGTTCTCTCTCTCTCTCTCTCTCTCTCTCTCTCTCTCTCTCTCTCTCTCTCTCTCTCTCTCTCTCTTTGCTTTTGACCACACCCCAGTGATGCTCAGGGGTTACACCTGGCTATGCACCCAGAAATCACTCTTGGATCAGGGGACCATATGATACTACACCGGGAAATTGAATCCAGGTTCGTCTTGGGTCAGCAACATGCAGGCAAACACCCTATCAATGTGCTATTGCTATTGCTCCAGCCATTATCTTTCTTTTATGATTTACTTCATCAACAAGAAATATTCTAGTCTCAACCATCTTGCACAGCTAATTGCATGATTTATTTTTCTTGCAGCTGTATAATAATCTATTGTGCATATATATCACAACTTCATGATCTATTTATCTGTTGTTTAACAACCAGGTTTATTCCCATCAAGTCTTAGCTACTGTACTTAGTTCAATAATGACTAATGTTGTATATTTGCTCTTTAAAATAAATGGTTCTAATTGCTGGGGTAGATACAAAAAAGTAGAATTGTTGTGTCACATAACAGCTCAATTTTAAGATTACTGAGGTATTTCCATAACACTTCCTCTGCCAATCATATCATTTTTTCTTTTTTTCTCTACTGATATTTTAATGAATCAAGACTATTCCTAATACTATTTGCAATCACTAATCTTACATTATCATTCATTAATTTCTTTTTTGTCACTTTGTAATGGTCATATTTTGTCAATATCATTGATATGGTCTTCCACATTTTAAATTTTGGTGTGCCTTAAAACTGTATTTTTTAAAACATTCAATTCAATTTTTATGGATTATTTGATTACTGAATTAGTGTATCTTTCTGTTGGTAGAACTGATCTTGCAATGATGCCTTATTTTCAAGATCATTGCACAAATCATTGCTTTGAATTTCTCATAAAGGCTTTAAGTTCCTAATCAAGGCTTTCTTAGACATTTTTAATTTTAGCAAGATTAGAATCTCTGTCTATAAAAATGTGAATTCCTTTGTTTCTATATAATTTTCAAATAATTTTGAGTGACGTAAATGAGACTTAAGTTTCTAATTAAATTAATTTCCAGTTACTGAGATCTAAACTCTTTCTTTATATTGCAGCAAACTTTTACTCCCAACAATCTGCTGATCTAATAAGATGCCTTAACATGCTATTCCCTAACATGCTATTTTATAAAGAACATGACTATTGATTCTATTTGAATAGAATGCAATTATGGAGATATCTGATACAAATTTTAAAAGAAACACTTAGAACTAACAGAATTACAGGGATGTAATTATTCTGTGACACATTTGGGCCACAAGGTTTTGTTTTCCAGAGACAGGTGGCAGCAGGAAGTTAGTGGATGGGGTGCTTGCTGAAGTTCTATACCCATCTATATATGTTTTCTCTTCAGTTTTTGGTAAAATGTGACCCTAAAGCCTGACTATTAAAACTCTACCTTTTATTTTATATTCACTATTGCCTGATCTTTTTCCTTACAAATCCTTTCTTAATATCTACATTATGAGTTCTAAATAAACTATTAATCAAAAGTCAATATATACTCTTTATTTTAGAAAGTAATTTTATTTTTATACACAATTGCTAAAACTTCCCAAACCAACAAATGAGTCTGGAATCAAACTGTTTGAGTTCTAATTTTAATATCAGTTTATCTTTTTTATATTCTATTTAATAAGTTATGTACTTCAGTTTCTACATATGATTTGGAAGGAAGTACAAAATCTCATAGCTGTATTGAGAATTATGTGAAAATTGTTTTGCCCTTATGAAACACTTGCTTAAAACATAAAAAATGACAGTATTAAAATAAAATAATTATAAGCTAAGCATGCATGCATTTAAGAATGTATAGATATATTTATAAAATCAAACAGAAATATTAATATATTAATATAAAATATTTGATTGATGAGAAAAATATAAATGACATGTAATCTTTTAAATAATAAATTTTCCCAGAATGTATCTAGATTCAAGATATATATATGTATTATATATGATATAGAATAAGTCATAAGCAAAATATTTAAGATAAAACTGTATAGCTTGAGGGACGGAGAGATAGAATTTGTCTTGCCTACAGAAGGTCACTGGTTTGAATCCTGGCATCCCCTTAGCCTGCCAGGAGGAATTTCTGAGCAGAGAGCCAGGAGTATCCATTGAGCACTGCCAGGTATGACCCCAAAATATACAAACAAAAAGAAAACTGTATAGTCTGGATCACATAAAATTAATATTTTGTACAATTAGCTGATAAAGAGATTATTTGAAAATTGACTGATATATTAGTGGCCTTAAAAAATCCTGATTCTCTGGGCCGGAGAGATAACAAGGAGGTAAGGCGTTTGCTTTTCATGCAGAAGGTCATCGGTTAGAATCCCGGCGTCCCATATGATTCCCAGTGCCTGCCAGGAGCAATTTCTGAGCATGAAGCCAGGAGTAACCCCTGAGTACTGCCGGGTGTGACCCCAAAACCACACACACACACACACACACACACACACACACACACACACACACACACACACACAAATCCTGATTCTCAGATTACTATTGTTTAGTGAGATCAAAAGCACTGAATAATTGTTGTAAAATAAAACAATGTCTTTTAGCCTTATTTATTAAAAAGAAATCAAAACAAAAAATCAACCAAAGGAGATAATGGTATTTCTAAAAATGAAATAAGCGTGAAATTTTTGAATCAACTTAGATTTTGTTACCCATGATTTTGCAGTCATTCGTTGTTATGGCATGCATAAATTTTTTTTTTTTTTTTGGTTTTTGGGCCACACCCGGCAGTGCTCAGGGGTTACTCCTGGCTCTCTGCTCAGAAACAGCTCCTGGCAGGCACGGGGGACCATATGGGACACCGGGATTCGAACCAACCACCTTTGGTCCTGGATCGGCTGCTTGCAAGGCAAACGCCGCTGTGCTATCTCTCCGGGGGGAGCTCAGCCCACCAGATGTATTCCCAGATTTTCCTGATGGGGAGATCTGAACTAATCCCCACAGGGTTCCTCAAAAGGCCCGCTGTGTACGCCTTTATTCCCCTGCGTAGATATTTGAGGAATTCCCGAAGAGAAAATAAATGCATGGTATTACATTTTCTGTCATTAGCTATCTCTCCTTTGTAAAATCTCAAGCAAAATCATGAATTATCAAATAATTTGGCTCAGAAATTCCAGCACCAAAGATACTAAGAGAACCCCTTTTCTGGATAATATGTAGCACCTAAAAGCAAAGACAATATTTTTTTCTCTTTCTCAAGTATGTTCTTGCCGCTGCAGTCTCTGGGAATCAAGGGCGTAACCAAAAGGCAGATCCTGGGCTATTGGGAATCAAGGGCGTAACCAAAAGGCAGATCCTGGGCTATTGACTCTCTTCAGAAAAAGGGAAACACATTTTAAGGGATTTGGCTCCTTCCTTTACTTGACCTCTAAAACAATAAAGCCTAGTTTAGTGAAGACCAAGTTCTTAGATATTTTCTACTTCCTAATAATTCCTGACTTTGCATTTGAAGTAAGCTCGCAAAGAGCTGCCTTTAGTTGTAACCTTCTCCTTTTTAATTTAGAATTCTTATAGCCACACCCATAGTTTAAGCATTGTCACGGTTGAATTTTATTGTGATTGTATTATTCTTTTCTATACCTATAGATGGCTTTGTCCTATATATCCCCCTGCTTTAAAAATTAAACTTGTCACACTCCTGCCAGATGTGTTGACCCCATATACTCTGTGTGTGGCTTCATTATTTCATATATCACCACCCGTGCAACCCACTCTTCCCTAAAGTGGATTCATTGAAATCCCACTGATGACTGTAGGACAGAAGCCGCCTACAGGAATTTGTGAAGGTTTTGCTTCTATGTGTGATGATGTTTGCTACCCAGACTTCTCTTTTAACAAGCAGAGCCTCAACACCACTGCCTTGCATTAGAAAAGAATCATTTTAATCTTCTCCCAACTAAAGATGAAGAGTTATCATGTCAAAAGAATATTCTGGGAAAATTCATTTAATAGAAGCACTATTACTAAATAAAATTTCAGAATCAGTTAAAGATATTATATGTATTTCAGAGTTTAGATATTTCTAGTTGGTCTGATGTTAGTTTATATGAAGAAATACATTTAAAAGTTCAATGAAATTAGAGAATGCTATGGAATTATTTTATGTGAGGCAGCAAGGAGCTCCTTCATGATATTTTACATATTATTCATTCTTAAATTACTCTTTTCTTTCTCTGCTTTCTCTTCTTCCCTTCCTCCTTCCTTGCTTTTAATCTTCTTGCCTGTGCAAGTTTCCATTTAGAAAGTATTAGTAACCTCTACGCAAGTTTTTCTTTCCTTAGTTTCACAATATCAGCTATTCTTCACAACATCATGTTTTCTAGACCTAATAATTTTTTTGAGCAGACCTCTACTAGAACAATTATATTTGTATTATCTGCTTGGAATACCCTTTTGACAAAATTTTGCTTGGGACTCAATTTGAAGTTTACTTTTTTTACAGTGTCCCTGCAATTACATAATTAAAACATAAAGCGAGAACACATTTCATTGCACTCTGAAGAAATACTAACAAAATCTGAACCCAAATTTGTTCATATCACTTTATATATTCATCATGAGGCTAATACCATTAGTCATATTTAAGCTAGATAGATATTTATTCTCTTCATATAACTAGTAAGTCACATATAAAATAACTAATACATTGGATCAATGATTTATTTTAAGAATAAAAATGTGCCAAGATGTATATTATTATGAGTATGCATTGGGTGGTCAAATTGGAGATAAGTCTTATATTCATAAACAAAGTATATTTATAATTCTATGATATTCCTCTAAGTTTATATTTATTTACTATAACAAGCTAAATAGATTGTTTTTATATCTTCTCTAATGTGTCTACTGCTGGAAAAAATGTGTAAATACATCCTTGGTCTATATAATTCTTTTTTTGTTTGTTTGTTTTTTTCGGCCACACACATTTGATGCTTAGGAGTTACTCCTGGCTAAGCGCTCAGAAATTGCCCCTGGCTTGGGGGGAGCATATGGGACGCCGGGGGCATCGAACCTCAGTCCTTCCTTGGCTAGCACTTGCAAGGCAGAAACCTTACCTCTAGCACCACCTCGCCGGCCCCCTATATATTTTTTGAATACCATTCGACATTATTATTTTTGTAATCGTACTTAAATAATTTATATATGCTAAATAGATTAGGACTATACCTAAGTAAAGTTAAACAGATCTATTATATATTTGTTTTCAAGCCACGTAAATATAAGTGTAATATGAAATAATATAGTCACAGCATAATATATCTGAAATTAGGACACAATTATGAATTTATTGGTTTTTAATTGTTATTAGTTTTAAACCTGTGTTCACCCTATTACAGTATTTTATTTATTTGCTTATGATAAATTAATTAATATATATTGCATATCACCTCCAGTAAAAATTTTGTCAAGACTATTTCTGTAGTAATTTATATGGTAAAATAATTTCTGTAATCTATTTTAGACACATTTCTCTAGAACAGGTGAGATTACATATTATAGCTTAGCACAATGTTTGATTAAAACTACATATATTTTGAAGTATAGATAAATACATGTATAGCCATCCAATAAGAAATTTATTAATTTATAAATAGTGTAATATTTAAAATATATTGTGGAGATCCAAAGAAAGTTCTGTTAAAATACATAAAGTAATCGTAATAAGTTTATAACAATATTTATGTCACTATACACAAATACGATCATCTAAGGATTGATCAGCACTAGCTATGGTAGTAGATCTTGTAAAAAATTAGAAAGTTGATTTCATTGAATAAAGAAACATTGTTTGTTGTGTGTTTCTTTTAAATAAATACAGTGCCAAAGTGTATGAGATATAATAGTATCTAATATTGTAGAACTAATAAGAAATATTAGTGCTATATTTACAGTCAATGCATTCCAGAGTATGCAAATTAAGTTAAGTGTGAGCATCTGATGTAGTTTATCTACATGTAGATCATAATATGTATATATTCATAATAATATTTTAGTTTCATATTTCAAAAGGTACATGTTTATATCAAAAATCCCTACTCAGTCAGATATACTGATATGTAGTTCTAAATGATGTGTGATATTTGTTATGTTAGTTTCTTTCATATTTTGAATTATGTGGCTAAGATGATTAATTAGATATTACCTACAAGGGGCTGAAGCAGAGGTGCAAGCCATAAGGCATCTTCTGCCTTGTCCAAACTAACCTAGAATGGACCTTGGTTCTATCCCCCAGAGTCCCATATGGTCCCCCAAGCCAGGAGCGATTTCTGAGCACATAACCAGGTGTTACTCCTGAGTGTCAGTTGCTGTGGCTCAACCCCCCCCCCAATAAATACAAATTATTCTCTTTTGTATTAATAAGTTGCAAAAATAAAAATATATAAACAGATTCCTTTTAAAAACAATATAAAATATACATATATTCATTTTATAAGTAAAAATGCATTTTAAAAGGAAAATATCATTAAAAACACACACAAGTTAAATAAATGATCATACCAATCAAAAGTATAAGATTGTATCTTTCACAAATTCTCATATTTAGGTATCAATTGAATTACTAAAGCAAATGAATGGATACATAAATCTTGTCTGCAACAGTATAAAATATTATATCAATATATATTCTCCATTGTGGAATAGTTATAGTTTCTTTATTATTACAAATGTCTTTTTTTCTTTTGGTTTTTGGTTTTTGGGTCATACCTGGCAGCGCTCAAGGGTTACCCTGTCTCTATGCTCAGAAATAGCACCTGGCATACTAAGGGAACAATAAGGGATGCTAGAATTTGAACCAACATCCTTCTGCATGCAAGACAAATGCCCTACCTCCATGGCATCTCTTGGCCCCTAAATTATTTTTCTAACATAGTTCCTAGTATTAAAAATTTTTTATGTAAATGTACAAATGTGTGAGTAAATTTCAAGAATATAGTCTTGAACATATTAACATCTAAATATTTTATTCCCAATTATAAAAGTATTTATGATACAATATAATTCAGTTATATTTTCCTTCTATGCAGTTTAATAATAAATATATATTTAATATTTATATATTACTTGTATATCTAAATATTCCTGAGCAAATCCATAGTTAAAAACATTGCTCTTTTAATTTAAATCTGCTATTTTCTATTATTATTTGTAATATCATTAGTAGGAGAGTTACACATCACTAATCATCAGGAAGATGCAAATCAAAACAACTATGAGGTACCACCTCACACTGCAGAGATTGGCACACATCACAAAGAATGAGAACAAGCAGTGTTAGGGGATGTGGAGAGAAAGGAACTCTTATCCACTCTTGGTGGGACTGCAGTCTAGTTCATTGTTTATGCAGAACGATATGGAGATTCCTCCAAAAACTGGAAATTGAGCTCCCATGTGATCCAGCTATACCACTCCTAGGAATATACCCTAGGAATACAAAAATACAATACAAAAACCCCTTCCTTACACCTATATTTATTGCAGCAGTATTTACCATAGCAAGACTCTGGAAACAACCAAGATGCCCTTCAACAGATGAATGGCTAAAGAAACTGTGGTACATATACACAATGGAGTATTATGCAGCCGTCAGGAGAAATGAAGTCATAAAATTTTCCTATACATGGATAAACATGGAATATATTATGCTGAGTGAAATAAGTCAGAGAGAGAGAAAGACGCAGATGGGCTCACTCATCTATGGGTTTTAAGAAAAATTAAAGACATTTCTTAACAATTTTCAGAGAAAAAAGAGACAAGGGCCCACCCCATGAACCTCACCACAAGAGTGATGAGTTTAGTTAGAGAAATAACTACATTGTGAACTATCCTAACAATGAGAATATATGAGGGAAATAGAAAACCTATCTAGAGTACAGGTAGGGGTGGGGGGGAGGGATATTTGGGACATTAGTGATGGGAATGTTGCACTGGTGATGGGGTAGTGTCATCTTATATGACTGAAACCCAACCACAATCATGTTTGTAACCAAGGTGTTTAAATAAAAATATATTTTAAAAAATCTCCAGGATAGACTACATGCTGACACATAAAACATACCTCCATAAAATCAAGAAAATAGAAATCTTGCAGGCTACCTTTGCTGACTACAAGGCTCTGAAATTAGATGTGAACTACAAAGCCGCACAGAAGAAAAACTTTAACAATTGGAAATTAAACACCCTGCTACTGAACAACCAGTGGGTCTGAGATGAAATCAAAAAGGAAATCAAAACTTTCCTGGAAACAAATGATAATGAAGACACATACTGCCAGAATCTATGGAACAGAGCAAAAGCTGTCCTGAGAGGAAAATTTATAGCTCTACAAGCACACATCAGGAAGGAAGAAGGGGCATACCTGAATAACTTAATGATGCAGCTCAAAAAATTAGAAAATGACAAAAAAAAAAGAACCAAAAATAGGGAGACAGAAGAAAATAACAAAGCTGAAAGCAGAACTCAATGAAGTGAAAAACCAAAAAACAATCCGAAAGATCAACAAAAGCAGAAGTTGGTTCTTTGAAAAAATAAACAAGATTGATAGACCATTGGCAAAACTCACAAAGAAAGACAGAGAAATCTGATAACCCGTATTAGAAATGCAAAGGGGGAGATCATGACAGATATTGCAGAGATCCAAAGGGTAATCAGAGACTACTTTGAGAAACTTTATGCTACTAAATTTGAGAACCTAGAAGAAATGGAAAAATTCTTTGATACTTATAACCTACCATAGTTAAGTAAGGAGGGTGTAGCATATCTAAACACCTCCATCACTATTGAGGAAATTGAAACTGTAATCAAACATCTGCCCAGAAAGAAAAGCCCAGGCCCAGATGGATTTCCTAATGAATTCTTTCAAATCTTTCAAAAGGAGATACTACCAATCTTAGCTAGGCTCTTCCATGAAATTGAAAAAACGGGAACACTCCCAAACAGCTTTTATGAAGCCAACATCACCTTGATACCAAAACCAGACAGAGATGCTGCCAAAAAAGAAAAAGAATGCTGATACAAAGATCTTCAACAAAATCCTAGCAAATAGGATCCAATGCATCATCAAGAAGATCTTCCACTACGAACAAGTAGGTTTCATCCCAGGAATGCAAGGATGGTTTAACATCTGTAAATCTATCAACATCAAACACAACATCAACAAAAAGAAAAATAAAATTACATGATCATATAAATAGACACAAAGAAAGCATTTGATAATGCCCAACACTCATTCTTGATCAAAATTCTCAACAAGATGGGTGTTGGAGACTGTTTGACATAACTAAAAGTCCTTTATTCTAAAATCAAAATGGAGTCTCTGAAAGTCTGAGCAAAAGTGCCTACGTGACAATTTAGCAGAGGCTGCCAGCCTGAGTTGCTAGCAAAATGTGGCTTTGCCCTTGGACCTAAAGAAAAGGGGAGTCATTGCATTCCTCAGAGCTAGGGGAGTCAACCACAGGCACCAAGATGTTCCCATAAAGATAGAGGCTGGTGGGCCTGGGCAGAGATTAGATCTTATACTTTGTTGCTCTAAGACGGTATGGGCCTCATGATTGATGAATGCCAGCTTCGTGATGTACAGCCTTGTTAATTTTGAAAAAACATTATGTGCCTGTGGAAAGTTACAATTATTCCAAGAATGCCTTGCCCCTTTCTCTTTGTTTGGCCTGACTATAAAAGGCTATCCCCCTCCCCAAATAAATGGATTCTTGATCGGAACTTTTCGCCTTGAGTTTCCTTGTCTTCCCAAATCCCTCTTTTCTTTCAGACTGGAATCCCCTTCGTGAATCGTGAATAACTGTTGTGGTCTCCAGCCTCTCCCGCGGGTCGGGATTGAGGTCCCTGGGGGGCTATAGATGGGAATGGAAGGAACCTTTCTCAATACAGTTGAAGCCATCTACCACAAGTCAATGGCAAATATTATCCACAATGAAGAAAAACTAAAAGTCTTTTCTATAAATTCTGGTACAAGACAAGGCTGTCCGCTCTCACCACTCCCCTTCAACATAGTACTGGAAGTTCTTGCTATAGCAATCAGGCAAGAAAAAGATTTCAAGGGAATTCAGATAGGAAAGGAAGAAGTCAAGCTATTATTGTTTGCAGATGACATGATACTCTACTTAAAAAAACCCTAAAGACTCTACAAAAAAGCTTTTAGAAACAATAGACTCATATAGCAATTTGGCAGGCTACAAAATTAACAAACAGAAATCAACGACCTTTTTATACACCAATAATGATAGGGAAGAGAAAAAAGTCAAGAAGGCAATCCCATTCACAATAGTGCCACACAAACTCAAATATCTTGGAGTCAACTTGACCAAAGATGTGAAGGACCTATACAAAGAAAACTATAAATCCCTGCTCCTAAAATGAGAGTACACATGGAAATGGAAACACATAGCCTACTCATGGATAGGCAGGATTAACATCATTAAATGGCAATACTCCCCAAAGCATTGTACACATTTAATGTGATTCCCTAAAAATACCCATGAAATTCTTCAAAGTGGATCAAACACTTATGATGTTCATCTGGAACAATAAACACCCTCGAATAGCTAAAGCACTCCTAGGGAAAAGGAAAATGGGAGGGATTATGTTTCCCAACTTGAAACTACTACAAAGCAATAGTTATCAAAGCAGCATAGTATTGGAATAAAGACAGACCCTCAGATCAGTGGAATAGGCTTGAGTTCTCAGACATTGTCCCCCAGACATACAATTATCTAATTTTTGACAAAGGAGCAAGAAATCCTAAATGGAGCAGGGAAAACCTCTTCAACAAGTGGTGCTGGCAGAACTGGTTAGCCACTTGCAAAAAAGTGAACATAGACCCCCAGTTAACACCATGTACGAAGGTAAAATCCAAATGGATTGAAGACCTTGATATCAGACCTGATACCAAAGGTATATAAAACAACACGTCAGTAAAACACTCCATGACATTGAGACTAAAGGCATCTTCAAGGAGGAAACTGCACTTTCCAAACAAGTGGAAGCAGAGATCAACAGATGGGAATACATTAAACTGAGAAGCTTCTGCACCTCAAAAGAAATAGTGCCCAGGATACAAAAGTCACCCACTGAGTGGGTGAAACTATTCACCCAACACCCTTCAGATAAGCGGCTAATATCCAAATTATACAGGTCACTGACAGAACTTTACAAGAAATAAAACATCTAATTCCATCAAAAAATGGGAGAAGAAATGAATAGATTCTTTCATAAAAAAGTAATACAAATGGCCAAAAGGCACATAAAAATGCTAATCATTAGGGAGATGCAAATCAAAACAACTATGAAATACCACCTCACACCACAGAGATTGGTGCACATCACAAAAAATGAGAACAATTAGTGCTGGTGGGGATGTGGAGAGAAAGGAACTCTTTTCCACTGCTGGTGGAATGCCGTCCAGTCCAACCTCTATGGAAAGCGATATGAAGATTCCTCCAAAATCTGGAAATTGAGCTCCCATTCGACCCAGCTATTCCACTTCTAGGGATATACCCTAAGAACCCAAGAACAGAATACAAAAACCCCTTCCTCACACCTATATTTATTGCAGCACTATTCACAATAGCCAGGCTCTGGAAACAACCAAGATGCCCTTAAACAGATAAATGGCTAAAGAAACTGTGGTACATATACACAATGGAATATTATGCAGCCATCAGGAGAGATGAAGTCATGAAATTTTCCTATACATGGATGTACATGGAATCTATCATGCTAAGTGAAATAAGTCATAGGGAGAGAGAGATGCAGAATAGTCTCACTCATCAATGGGTTTTAAGAAAAATAAAAGTCATTTTTGCAACAATCCTCAGAGACAATGAGAGAAGGGCTGGTACTTCCAGCTCACTTCATGAAGCTCACCACAAAGAGTGGTGAGTGCAGTTATAGAAATAACTACACAGAGAAATACCATAATCATGTGAATGAATGGTGGATCTAAAAAGCCTGTCAGAGTACAGGTGGGGGTGGAGTGGGATGGAGGGAGATTTGGGACATTGGTGGTGGGAATGTTGCACTGGTGAAGGGGGTGTTCTTTACATGACTGAAACCTAATCACAATCATATATGTAATCAATATGTTTAAATAAAAAATAAAAATATATAAAAAAGAACAGAGGGAGGGAATCATGTAAAGAAGAAAGGAGTGAAAATTGATGGATAGTGAAAGAAAGACAATGAAATAAAATACATAAATTAAAATGAATCAACACAAAATTTTAAAATTCTTTGAAGTGTAAGCTATATAACTTTAAATACAAAATTTATCGTTGTTCATATGTGCATTGATTATATTTAATAGCATATACTACTCATTTTTTATTTTGAAATTGATTAATAGTGATTTTTTTCTGCTAACCTAATTATTCTATGTAATTTATTAATTATTATTTTTGTTTACATTTTCTCAAATTCAATTAAGGTTTTTTTTTACATTTTATGAAACAATTTACCACAAAAAATCAAATCAGAGTGGCAACTTTATCCTTTTTTTCAGGGATGGTCAGTTGCAGACAGCAAGACCAAATACACAAGGAGACAAATACAGAAGTGCTGTTCAAAATTTAGGGTCACCTGGACCCTGAGTAAGTTCACAACCACTCTCTTAAGTCAATACAATATTATTCCCAACCCTGGTTCCCAGCAAATGATCAATTGACAGTTACTTTGAGATCAGCTTGTACATTAAGAAGAGTACTCACATCAAATTTTAATTGGTACTAAAGAGTTTAGTCAGGAATATATCACATTGCCTATCACCAGGTACCTGTTTGTATAATGTAAAGTATAATGTCTTCACAATATTTTCTAGTCTACTTTTACCTATGTGCCCTATATTGCTAAAAGGCACTAACTTGTTCTATTCTATTCTTTGTTGTGCACATTTTTGCTGCCAATGGAAATGCATTTTTGCCAGTCAGATATTTATTTTAATATCTAAAATGTTTGCTCAGAGATCTATCACCACCTGTGTTTCTTTTAATTGGGAATAATATCTTAAATGGCATATACTTCTGTTTTCCTAACTTTCTTCTCTTCACTTTTATTGAATATATTACTTAATTATTCCAATTGATGTTTAAATGCTTCTTTATCAACATTTTATTAACACTTTATGCATAAAAATTTGTAGTATTTATAAATTATAAATATATGTATACTATGGTTATAATTATTATTTTTGATTTGAAAGTCACTCCTGACAATGATCAGGGCTAACTCAAGGCTCTGGTGCTTAAGAAACTATCTGGATTGCTAAGGAATTGAATCTATGTTGGCACTGGGCAAGGTAAGTACCCTACCTGATGTACTATTGCTTATCCTACTATTATTTAAATTCTAACCACTACTACCAGGTATCTTACTTAGTGTTTTTATTTATTCAGTCATTCAATCATTCAATGATCTATCATATTTTAACAGACTATGACACATTTTAACAGATTCGTGATATTTCGGTAAATAAAGTAAATAAATTTCGGTAAATAAAGTAAATAAAGTAAAATATCTAAAAAAGAAAAAGTAAGTACGTTGTATATTTTAGTGACCAAGTATTATGTAAATATAAAGCAACTATATAGAAGACTAACTAGGGAGAATATTGTATTATTTTAGAAACTAGCCAAGGAATCATTCTTAGACTGGTGACACCAGAGGAAAACTCAAGATGAACTGATGAACTATACAAAAATATGTCAGTCTAAAACAATTGCACTTCTAGGGCTTAATTAAACCTCTAATTGGTTTTGAAAAAACTAATAATAATTTTAGAATATCAATGAGCAAAGTGAGTAAAGAAAGTTTGCTTGAGATGAAGATTAAGATTGCTGTTTAGCTAGATGGCAATTTTTTGTTGTCCTTCTAAGAAATAATTCTACAGTGAAATATTTCTGATCCTAAAGCAGTGTGTCAACAAAGTTGAGACTCAATTCTAAATTTATCCCCCCCCCCAAATTACATACAAGAATAAATTGAATAATACATAAATAATCTATGTTTTTTTTCCTCAATAATTTTCAAGGACTTCTAAGGCTAGCATTCCTATGATGGATTGCACAGAATTTTGCCGGGAGTGCCAGCTATTGATTATTTTTTTATTCTCTGTCACCTAGTGGAGAAATCTATTAAGAATAGCAAAAGGCCATTGACAGTTCTTATTGACTTGTCATGCCCTGTGACTCAATGTGCAAGAATCATCAATAGGCTTAACTCTGAGAATCTAAGAACTTAATATAAATGTTGACAATCCTACAGAATTTCACCTAAAATCTTCCAGGATAGTCAGAATCAAGATGAAAAAACTCAGGATGAATCATATTATAGATTCCCAAATACTGAGCAGTTATTTTCACCTCCTTTTCCCTAAGCTTATTCGTTTTTTCTATCCAGAATTTTGCATGCTACTTCACATTTTTAATGTGGTAAAATAATGTGGTATATATATATATAATTACGGAAATCAGGAATACACTAATAAAGTTTTCAGTTTGGTATGTTCTTATTATTCAACAAAATAAAAAGTGGAGAAAATTTCTCTCCTTATTTATATAGTATTATGTGACTATTTGCAAGGTGTGACCAGTAAAAGGCAAATTTGGTAGAAATCAATGTGGTTCACATAAGTCAGGGATCAAGTAGTGCCTCTCTGAGGGACTCTCTGGAGCCTATTTTGGTAGCAAGCAACAGTCCACACTGAAGGGAGGTGAGAGAAAAGGGGTCACAAAGAATGAGTCAGCAGGAGAGGAAGCAGCAGCTTCTTCCCAGCTGAGATTAGGTGGGCTGGGAAGCTGTCTTTTCTCTTTGGGAGCTGGCTGGGAGTTTTCTGGGTCAGGAGGTTTCCGAGGAGTTAAGAACCGAGGGTAAGAGAGTTAAATAGTGAGAGAGAAGGAATCAGGGTTGAGAGGTGAGAAGATAGAGGATTTGTAAGGTGGTAGGCAGGGGGGTTATAACAGAGACTGTATACAACATAGACAGGCATTATATACAGTACAGATTAGACAGACATAGAGGTGTCTACCACATACACATTCACACACACACACACACACACACACACACACACAGAGGCATTGGAGTTCAATTGTTAAGTTTCTGTTGAAGAACTGGCCATTATTTTTTTAATTTCATGTGTATCTCCTAGATAGGGTCTCTTGCCTTTTTCCAGAACCTTGGGGCATGTATTATTTTGTTTTACCTCATATTTCTGCATCTTTCTACAAACTGAGAAAAGAAAAATAAAAGTGAATGAGGCTTTGAGACCAAGTGGTTTCAGTGCAATGGGTGGAAAAAATAAAAAGGTCAAAACTAAATACCCAAGCCAATGTCAAGGATAATAGAATTATGAGATCCACACTATAACAATCTAAAGTTAAGTTGGACCTATAACAAGAGGTTACAGGTAAAAGTACGGTATGCATTCTGGATACTTTGGTGGAGGGAGGTCAATTCTGGTAGTGGAAAACATCCTAAGTCGCTGTCACTATATGCCTGAAATACAACTATGAAGGACATGTAATTCACAATGCTCTCAATAAAAAAATAAAAATAAATAAATATAGTTAACTTTAAGGTTTATAAATTTCATAGGAGAGGCTAGAGAAATTTGTATTGGTAGAGCATTTGTCTTACAGAAGATTAGCCCAAGTTGGATCCCAGGCATACCATATGGCCTCTGGAATACTGCCAGGAGTAAATCAATTTCTGAGTACAAAGCCAGGAAAACCCCTGACCATTGCCAGGTTTGGCCCCCAAACTAAAAAAAAATACAATAAGATTCAATTAAATTTTAAATTCAATGGCAAGTTAGTGTAGGGGGACTCAAATATATATGAAATGAATTCCGGGAAAACTATTTAGATTCTCATAGGACATATTGAATGAAATCATCTTACTCTACTGGTAGATTAAGAGAAAAATAAACCAAAATGAAATATGTGAATATATTATTATCTTTAATTATAAGCTACTTAACTAGAATCTATGATAATATAAAAATCTTAGTGATCTCAATGGTAAGAAATACTCAAATACAAAACAGTGTAACTAACAAGCTCTACTTAATGACATTGGATTTGAAAATATCCCAATAATGTTTTGTATGGACTGGCTTACATAAAAGTCCTAACACTAAAACAACAGATTTCCTACCTTACCTATATTTTGATACTTATTATTAAGGCTTGATTACAAAATTTTCTTTTGATAGGAATAGTATAACTTCCTATCAAGAAAAAAATCACAACACATAATAAAAGTTAAAAACATAATTGAAGAAATAGACGAAGCATTGTCATGAGGCATGCCATATACCTTAGAATTCTAGGATATAAATTTAAACTATAATTAATATTTAAGGGAGTTAATGAATAAAATATAAAACATGAACAGATGAACAATTTCAACAGATAGAAGGAAAACTTAATAGCAAATTTAAGAATTATTAAAGAAAATTATTAAAAAATAAATGATAAGTTCTTGTGTTGGTAATCTATAGAAATGATGATTAAATTCTCTTAATTATCAATAAAATATTGGAAATGGGGGGTGGAGCTGTAGTGCAGTGGTAGGGCTTTTGCCTTACATGCTGCTGACTCAGAAGGAGCTGGGTTTGATACCAGTCATCCCATATGGTCCCTCAAGCCAGGAGCGAGTTCTGAGTTCTGAGTACATAGCCAGAAGTAACCCCTGGGTGTCATCACTGATGTGGTCCAAAAACCAACAAAAATATATATATTAGAAATGGGATAGAAAATGAAGCACAAAAATATAACAGAAAAAAATTAAGGACTGAGCTACTACTACAAAAAGTAATGTACTTACAGTCAAAATAAAAAAGAATAAAGATAAAGAAAACATTACTTGAAATAAAAATGTCTTAAAATTTTCAAAAACTTTATTTGGTATAAAACCATCATTCCTCAAAGTAGGGACATTACTATGTAGTATTGGTGATGGAAATGCAGCACTGGTGAAGAAGGTTGTTCTTTACGTGACTGAAACCCAACTACAATCATGTTTGTAATCAAGGTGTTTAAATAAAGATATTAATAAAAAATAAAAAACAAAACAACAAATATAACTATGCAGTGAACATTCCAAAATCAATTTCAACCAGTAACAAAAAGAATGAATGCACCTAACATATTATGTTCAAATTAAAATCGGTCAAAGAAAATAGAATTCATAAATTTGTTTTAAAATTCTTATTTGTATGATTTTCTTTGCTAGGAAGAAATAGTGAGTCACATACAAAGAAGTAGTGTAAGAAAGACAAATATTACACTTCTATCACACAGAAATTAAAAATTTAACACATGATTAGCTATTAAAGTGTCTTAGTGGATTCCTTGTGCTTTGCATTTCTTTCAGTTTAATTAATGACTCACTCTGTTAATCTGCCTTCCATAGATTATTGACACTAAGAATTCTTTATTTAAAGAAAATTGCAGGGCCCGGAGAGATAGCACAGGGGTGTTTGCCTTGCAAGCAGTTGATCCAGAACCTAAGGTGGTTGGTTCGAATCCCGATGTCCCATATGGTCCCCCGTGCCTGCCAGGAGCTATTTCTGAGCAGACAGCCAGGAGTAACCCCTGAGCAGCACCGGGTGTGACCCAAAAACAAAAAAACAAAAAAACAAAAAAAAAAAAGAAAAAGAAAAAGAAAATTGCAAAAGGTAAAAATATTGAAAATCATCTAACAAATAACTAAAAACATATTACCTTGCTAATTCATATGTACCTTATTTGGTACCTTATTTTTTCATGGTTGGGATATGATATAGATTCTAAACTTTATTACTCAGATTTACTTTGAGAATTTTTAAAATTAGTTAAAAGCTAGGCATAGGTTAAATATAAAAATTAAATATACTTGATACTTATAAATACAAGTTTTCCACATAGGAGGATACAGTCATAGCTACAGTTCAAATTTTCTAGTAGTCTACATCAAACATTTTGTGAAAATGGATTTTGTTTATTAAGAAAAATTTATAGCTAAAATTGATTATGTCTTATATTGAGTTCTATTTCTTTTTTTCATAATTTTACTTCTATTATCCAAAAATTAACCTAAATTTTCTCACTCTTATCTTTTGGAGTACTGGTCACTGGTCCATTTACTTATTTCTCTTAAGTTCATATAAGTATTGTTGTACAGTCTCTAATTTAGAGGTTCTAATTAGATTTAGATTTAGATTTAGTTTGTCCTTCAAACTGGGTTAGAAAGAGTTGCCAACACATATGGTAACTCCTGGAACAGTTTACAAATTTAACAACCTACAGGAAACCATGAAAGCCATATTTCCTGTCAGTATTGTGAAGCCAAAATCTGTGTTTGGAAATGAACTTGAGAATGTACCTAAAATCTTTGCAAACACACGTTTAATGTTCTTACAGAGTATTAGAAGTATAATATTTTTAGTGACAATCCAATACAAACTATATGATTTTAATGTATTGTAATGAGTAACATTTAGTTTTGCTTCATGTTTTTTAAAATGAAGATTATTTTTGTAATTTTAAAATTCAATTATAAATCAATATTAAGCTCTATGTCTTTTATCACATAGCCTTGTAAACACTTTATATTTTATATGTTTCCAGCTTTTCATGAGCACTTTGTGTTTATGTGAATAATTTTATAGATTTTCTTGTAAGACAGTTGTAGAATAAACCAATAATATGCTAAACACATTTTTAAACATATATAATATATGAGTTCCCAGGTGACTAAGTTCTTTGATCTTTCAGAAGAAACTTGGTTGATGAGAAACACTGTAGCGAATTTTTAAACTGAAAGCTCAGGCTGCTAACAATTGGCACTTCAAAGAATTATTACAACAAAGATGGTGTCATCGAAAAGTATATCATAAGGAGAGTTTATCGTAAACATGACGTGCATTTGATTATATAAAGATAGCTAATATTTTGTGTATTTTTAAAGACTGCTACAAAACATGATTGAGGAATTGCTCTGGGGCCATATTTAAGTCTGTTTTTATATGCAAAAATGTTTCTCTTTCAAATAGATGATTTTAGTTCTATACACATCTTCCGTTTTAATAGTGAATAGAAAAATAATATAACTTGGTTCTGAGAATTAGTTCTGTTAATTTTGCACTGATAATAATGAATAATTTCAAGCATTCAGAGAATTTAAAGTGTTTACTTTGTTTATTTGTTTACTTTATTTGACTTTATCTTTCTAGAAAGGACAGTAAGCCAAATCTTTAGCCTTTTTACATGCAGCTTTCAGATTCAATCAACAGCTTAACCTTAAAAGTTTGAGATTTTGTATTTTCTACTGTTTGTTCTTAAACTCTTGTCTTACCCAATGAAGTTGGTTACCTCATATTTCTTCTATTTTTTAAAATTTAATGGGATAGATTAAAAATTTATTCTCGTCTTTTTAGTATTCAAAGTAAGCACTATTATGCGTGAAAAGCTTTAAATATCAGTACTAAATACAAGGTTGCAAGTATAGATATGGACCTAAATTGAATAGGTGTCAGATTTTAAAACCACCAATGTTTTGTGAATATGTGAAATTATTTTCAATTATAAAAACAAATACAAAGCTTTGAAGTTTATCAAAGGTATTATTTTTATATTATGCTTTCATTTACATCTAAGTAATACAAAAATGCTTAAAAGTCAGGTAGTTGTCAAACCTTCATATACTATTGCAGTTTGGTACTGGAATGCCAGAGATGGAACCTGGGTGGGCAATGTGAAATCCAAGCACTCTACTCACTATACTTTGGTTTTGGCCCATATTCAGATTTAAGAATGGGAAGGTCCTGCAAATTAAGAAGTCTCTATCTTGCTAAGTTATTGAGATAATGAAGGAGTGATAATTTTATTTCAAACAGCAATTCAGCAATATATATTTATTGGGCACTAAAATCAATTCAAAGATAAAGAAAACATGGTTATAAAATAGTTATTTTCCATTTAATATTGAATTATGTACATCCATGCATATTTCCTGAAAAAAATCACATTTTGAGTACGAAAGAATGCTATTTTAGCCAGTACATATTGTCTACCACCTACCAAGAGTTGCAGTTAAGAAATAAAAGCAATAAAAACCCTTGTTTTATTGGCTTTAAACATGAATATTTGGACATTTGTTTTTGAAAGCAGGGTAGTTTGTATACTATGATGGTGCTTTGTGTAACTAGAACTCAGATAGAATTAGAAAACAAACTTTAGGGGCCGGGCGGTGGCGCTGGAGGTAAGGTGCCTGCCTTACCTGCGCTAGCCTAGGGCGGACCGCGGTTCGATCCCCCAGCGTCCCATATGGTCCCCCAAGAAGCCAGGAGCAACTTCTGAGCGCATAGCCAGGAGTAACCCCTGAGCATCACAGGGTGTGGCCCAAAAAACCAAAAAAAAAAAAAAAAGAAAACAAACTTTAATTTATACTTTTTTGCTTTTAAAATATACATTCCGTGTCAAAAGTTCTTCTTTTAGACTTGATTAGAAATCAGAAAGTAGAATATTTTTTTTAAAACTTTAGGCTTATTTCTATAATAAAAGCTGTATTTACTACATTAAGATTAACACATTTTCAATTCAAATATTACATAATTATAGATCCCCTGGCAAAAAAATCACATGTTCTCAAAACTAAGATTTATTCCATATTATTTCAAGTATGCGCTTTGCTAGTCTCATGCAAACTATAAAAATGGGGCTAATCTCTTATATCTTCTTCATTCATTTATCTAGTTTGCAGTCAGAATATGGTTGAAACAGTGTTTGAAGCAGTTAAGTAAAGAATAAATTGTAACCTAAAGCAAGCTTTTTAGTTTCAAGTTCTGACAGCTGTCAAAGGCATAGTGTGATTCATGAGCACTCTTTACACTCTTTATTTTAATTTGATACACAATATGAGTATGTGTCATTTCTAAGAGTAGCATTTTCTCTCCACTCACCTATCAAATAATCCATTTCATTTCTCTTGTTACTTGTCACTCTAGATTCCCCAGAAGGGAGGCATACTCAAATCTCTTGTATCCTTAAAATGGCAGGATTATATCAAATGTTTTTCTTGACTGAAATTCTACATACCCTACTTTGAATAATTAAAAGGCAGTACTCCAAGGCATATCAATGAGTAGAAGTTCCCCATTTGTTGACTTAGTAGTTTTTTTTTGTTTGTTTGTTTTGTTTTTGGGTCACACCCGGCAGTGCTCAGGGGTTACTCCTGGCTGTCTGCTCAGAAATAGCTCCTGGCAGGCACAGGGGACCATATGGGACACCGGGATTCGAACCAACCACCTTTGGTCCTGGATCGGCTGCTTGCAAGGCAAACGCCGCTGTGCTATCTCTCCGGGCCCGACTTAGTAGTTTTTATTGTTATACATTATAAGGATTCTTTTTTGGTACCATACATTAATAAAGAGTACATTATTTTATCTTCTGTTTTTATGACCCCTTTATCTTACATCTCACTAACGAGAATATCATAACCATACATAGGGGATTAACTAATATTTCACCTACAGGTATAGTTCATTCTGTAACATAAAATGGAAACTTGAAATCTAACATGTTATTAAAGTAAAATAACAGGCACAAATTCAGATATGTAAACTTATACAGGTCAATAGAAGAAGTGATATTTATTGGTCCAAATATATTCAAAATATCATATACTGAGGCTGGGCAAATGCCTTATGGTCCCCTAAGTACCACCGTGAATAACTCTTGAGAACAAACATAGGAGTAAGTCTTAAGAGCAACAGAGCTCTGACCCAAAACATCAAGAAGTAAACAAATATAAAATGTCACTATACCTTGAGAAAAATGCACTTTAGCCACTCATATATTTATAAATAAATCACTTAACAATTAATACAAGTTGCCATTAAATAACTGGTGAAGGGAAATGTTCTGTTTATGATTGAAACACAACTACAATCATGCTTGTAATTATTTTGCTTAAATAAAGTTTTATATATTGAAATAAATAAATAAATAAATAAATAATAAATCTGATAACTAGTGTATAATTTCAAATCAGTATTCATTCTTTAGTAAAGGTAGAAATAACTGTCTTTACAAATTTTGCCAAACCATTTGCTGACAAAATTCACAAGTTTTAGTTGTTAGTTCTAACTCAAAAAGCATAATACATATATCTAATAAGGGTTGAAACAGAATTGTTGATTTATACTTTCTCCTCATTATACATTTATAATTATTCTGGGCACTGATTGTTATTATTATTATTATTAACAAAACTTTAGTTATACTGACAATACTTTATAATTTTGAGTTCTACTTGAAATTTTGGTCTGTGGCTGATGCAGCAATTTTAATAGTTAGTAACATAAACGTCAGTCCCCAAATACATACTAAAATTCTTAGTACTTTTGATCATGTAAAACAACAGTTTAAAGGTTTTCTAGTGAAAATTTTATCATTTACATTGTTATATTCCATATTCTTTTTTAAAAATTTGACATATGTTTATCTGTCTTTTAATAAACTTATTTCAATTTACATATTTATCTATAAATTTAGTTAGCATTGGCATAACTTAATTAAATGTTGACATATATTTATTATACATAACTGTCAGAGTATTATTAATTATGTCATGTCCTTTGTAGTTTTGCTGCTCTTAAAAACATGTTGCATGTGGGCTTTTGTGTTTCAAATAGTATTTTTATAATAAGTCATATTTTAGAAAATATATTTAAACTTACTTTTTAGAATTCTTTTTTTTTTTTTTTTTTTTTGAGTCACACCCGGCAGTGCTCAGGGGTTATTCCTGGCTCCAGGCTCAGAAATTGCTCCTGGCAGGCACGGAGGACCATATGGGACGCTGGGATTTGAACTGATGACCTCCTGCACGAAAGGCAAACGCCTTACCTCCATGCTATCTCTCCAGCCCCACTTTTTAGAATTCTTAAAAAGCAAAATAGGAGGGTGATTAAAGAAAAAAGCAGTAAATTATAAACCAACAGTATCTAGATAATATAGAATGATTAGAATATTAAGTTGAAATTAGTGGTGTCTGGAGCCATAGTTCAAAGGGTAGGTGTTTTTGCTTTCTATGCAGATAGCCTAGGTTCCATAGCAGACATACCCCTGAGCACAAACAGGACTAATATTGAGTTCACAAGGCACATTGCCAGGTTTGACAAAAAGAAGAAGGAAGAAGGAAGGATTAAAGGAAGGATGGAAGGAAGGAAGGAAGGAAGGAAGGAAGGAAGGAAGGAAGGAAGGAAGGAAGGAAGGAAGGAAGGAAGGAAGGAAGGAAGGAAGGAAGGAAGGGAGGGAGGGAGGGAGGGAGGGAGGGAGGGAGGGAGGGAGGGAGGGAGGAAGGAAGGGAGGGAGGGAGGGAAGGAAGGAAGGGAGAGGAGGGAGGGAGGGAGAGGAGGGAGTGAGGGAAGGAAGGAAGGAAGGAAGGAAGGAAGGAAGGAAGGAAGGAAGGAAGGAAGGAAGGAAGGAAGGAAGGAAGGAAGGAAGGAAGGAAGGAAGGAAGGAAGGAAGGAAGGAAGGAAGGAAGGAAGGAAGGAAGGAAGGAAGAAGTAAGGTAAAGGAAGGATTGAAAGTCAAAAGGGAGGGAAAGTGGGAGGGAGGGAGAGAGGAAAGGAGGAAGGTAGAGAGAGAGAGAGAGAGAGGATTAAAGTATGCATTCTGGATTTCTCAATAAGATCATGTTCTACTACTGTAGAAGTGACCAATAATTCTTGTTCCAGTACTGTAAAAGTGACTGATAATTAAGGAACAGATGATGATTAGGAAAAGTGCTCCAATAGTAACGAACTGACAGTTGGAAAGTGGTTACGTCCTAAATAACTATGTGCATGTATGGTCACAAAAACAAAAGTCAAAAACAAAACAAAAAAGTGTTTTTATAGAAAACAAACCAGTATTTAGGACAAGTTGCAGGTCAGGGTGTCAGGGTGGCCAACTCTTACCTTCTACTAAATATTTTAATCTCTGCTCAGCATTTTATTCAATATTTTTTACATTTTTCATCTCAAAATTGTTTGGGGCTAATTTTGGAAAAACACACATTTGGACATTTATTGAGGAAAACACTAGAAAAGTTAATTTTTAATGTCTAATTAGGGACAGGGTGATAGCACAGCAGTAAGGCATTTGCCTTGGATTAGGCTGACCTGGGGGAACTGGGTTAATCCCCCGCATCCCATATGGTCCCCTGAGCCTGAAAGCGATTTCTGAAAGCAGAGCCAGGAGTAACCCCTAAGCACTATGGGTGTGACCGCAAAACAAAACTAACTAAATAAAAATAAATAGTGTAATTTCAACCAAAACCCCCAAAATGTCTAATTTAATAAAGTCTAGCTAGATTTATTATTTCACTGAGGTTATTTCTGTATGAGGTAAGTTGAACAAAACAGATTCTTTTCCTCAAAGTTAAAGTAAATTGTCTTAAGTTGATAAAAGTATAAATACTGAAAAACAATGGAATTAGCAAAGTATTATGTTTATTTTTCAGCTTGAAATTTAGTTTACTTCATTTGAATTTAAATTTTTACCATTAACTCTAGGTCTCAAAACATTTAAATTAGATTTAATCAACATCTTAATTAGTAAAGCTATAAAACCGTGTAGCTTTTGTAAAGTTATAAAATAAGTCTTTCAATTTATGTTTGTCATATTTCATGTGACATATTATATGTCATTGAGTGAGTTTATGCATATTATATTTAGACAAGCTAAGTACTGCGACATTTTAAGGATTTTGTTTATAACTAAACTATATTATTTCTATGCTTCAACATTAAATAAGTTTTTCCATTAAATAAGTTGTCTCAGTGGCTTAAAGCCTTGTGAAATTTGTCCAAAATGAGGAATAATTTTAATTATTATTATTGGGGGGGGTTATGGCTAAACCCACCAGGCTCAGGAGTTACTCCTTGCTCTGTGCTTAGAACTCTCTCTTGGTAGGCTTGGGGACTTTAGGCAATGCTGGGTATCCAATTCCAGTCAGTCTTGGGTTGGCCATGTGCAAGGCTAACACTGTACTATTGTTCTGGTCCCAAATATTTATTTTTTAATAATCTTTAATTTGACTTTAGTAAGAAGAAAATACCTCAGGGTAAGCAAATAATAAACGTTATTTGAGGGAGAGGGAGGCTGCAGCTGGACCCAGACGATCCCACATGCCAGGATTCCTGCTCCTCTCCTATGGGTATGGCTGGGAATCTGGGCAGACAGCTGGCCAATGGCCTTCTGGGCTGACCACCTAGTCCAGGAGACCGAGATCCCCCCATGCCAAACTGGTCTTCAGGGCCAGGTTTGGCAACTGGGCTCTGGGGGAAGGGGGAGGAGGGAAACTCCAATCCCATGCTTTTTCAAACTGGAGAGGAAGGATGCAGCTGGACCCAGAAAATCCCACATGCCAAGTTTACTGCTCTTCTTCTACTGGCATGGCTGGGAATCTGGACAGACAGCTGGCCAAAGGCCCCCAGGACTGACCAGTTAGTCCTGGAGACTGAGAGCCCCCCATGCCAAGCTGGCTTTCAAGGCCAGGTCTGGCATCTGAGCTCTGGGGGGATGGGAAGGAGGCAAACTCCTCCCCCATGCTTTTTCATACTGGAGAGGGAGGCTGCAGCTGGACCCAGATGATCCCACATGCCAGGATTCCTGCTCCTCTCCTATGGGTATGGCCGGGAATCTGGGCAGACAGCTGGCCAATGGCCTCCTGGGATGACCACCTAATCCAGGAGACCGAGATCCCCCCATACCAAACTGGTCTTCAGGGCGAGGTTTGCAACTGGGCTCTGGGGGGAGGGAGAGGAGGGAAACACCTCCCATATTCATACTGGACCTTCCGCAGAGGTGTCTTTTCTTACTAGTACTCATTTTTATAACCACGCAGGTGCAAATGCGCCCACGCGACAAATATACTTTTTAAGCATTATCTAAAAATGTTCTTCATTCTAGACGGTTCCTAGGAAAGGAAATGGAATACCAAAGATTTCGATGATAACACTCAAATAGATCTTTAAAGTCAGTCTTTATGGACGTGACTTTTCGTACTGACTCCAAGCCGAAAACACAAACAACTCATATATATGTATTGTATATGGCCCCTGTCATGTATTGCCTCTCCCCTACCACTGTGTCTCCTCTATCCCCTCATTTTTCAAACCTGATCCATTATCTCCCCCTAATTTAACCCTCTTTACCTTCAGCTCCTAATTCGGTAGACACCAAGTTTGACCTCCTACCCCAACAGACCACCTTCCAGCTCCTCAATAAAAGACACCCTCTGGGTCCCCGTTCTCATGCATCGGCAAAGAACTACAACCAGAATGCCTGCTGATTATGCTTGATGGCCCCTCTTACCCCCACCAAATTGTGGACTGTTGCATGATACAGGAATTGGTCTCAGCAAAACTCCCAGCTGAAAGACACTATATGGTCTTGTAATGCAGCAAAACATCTCTCAAACTCAATCCAAGGCCTGTGAATCGAAAAGAACCTTGGCTTTTACTCCCCACAAGAATATATCAAAAGACTTAATTGGGAGTCTTATATTGCCTATGGAAGCTCAATATCTATATAACAATACATCTTAAGATGTGTATTCCTAAATATACAAGTAGCCTCCTTCACACTTGTTTTATTTGAATATTTTTTCTTTTTAGCTCAGTTTTATTTATTTGTTCTATTTTAATATATACATTTTTTCTCTATACTATTTTTGGTGCTGCTTGGTACAAAAAGCCTTGACTGGGATAAAAGTTTAGAACAAAACCAGATAACAGAGACTGTGTGTGCAGCCTGTCATCCTTACCCAGAATAGCACCAGCAACACAGTATGACACCATACGTTTTTGTATGGGCACAGTAAAAAAAGGGAAAACCATAGACACAGAAACAAGATCTTATCTTCTAGGGATAAGAACTCACTTTTTATAGCAGAAGGGTGCCTCTCATCCTGAACATGTGTCATGTGGATACAACCAGTCCCCAGGAGATTGGACAGTGTTAGTCCAATCCAAAACCCCAGATCCCTGATGTAGAAATAATACAGCTTCGGGCAACACCACCAGAAACTAAACTCCATTGGGAAATTTATAACACTACTCTGGCACCAACTTGTGCCAGTTTTGATATGACAATGAGGAAAGGAAAACTTGACCTAAGACCAGGTTGTCCTATCACATCACCTAACACTAAATGGAAATCAGAAGAGCTATCATCCTTTGAACTGTGAAAAATAAGAGCACCAACAACAGAAAACTGACTTTGACAACTGTGACTGAACAAAGCCTACCTTGGGACTAATAAGGAAAAACCTACCCTAGGCTGTACTCTAGGGCACATAAACAACAACAAGAAGATGTTTTATTGCAGAGGTCCAACTTGGACAACAGAGACTGAGCAGAACCTTTGGATCCATAATATCCTAAGCTTCAGTTTAGGGACTGAACGAAAACAGGGAGCAAGTTATACAGAAGACTGAACACCACAACAACGATGGATAGGAACCTCTACAACCTAGAGACTCTATCCTAGACCCTGACCTATAACCTATGCAAATACCAAGGTCGTTAGCTACAGTGGCTTGATTTTCTCACACACAACCGAGAGGAAACTTTCCTGGCATCACAAAAAAGCCTTTTGGATGGGGTAATGAGTATATATGGAGCCAGGGGTTGATCCCATGATGGTATGCTTCAAGGATGAAGAAACCCCGAATCTCTTAGGCCACGGAAATTCCCTTTCTTCCCCAGTGCTTACTGTGCCTAGGCAAAAAAAAAAAAAAAAAAAAAAGTGGGGGGAATGCCAAACCCTACCACTCCAGCACCCATACTTTTTCTTGTTTTGTTTTGATTTGTTAGTTTTTGACTTTATTTTCCTTCTTTTTTCTTCCACTTTTCTCTTTCTTTTTCGTGCTTGTGGTTATTATTTAGAGATTTATTTTTATTTGCCGGGTCCATTTTTTTTCTTTTTTCTTCCATTTTTCTTTCTTTTTTTTTCTCTCTCTTCTTTCTTTCTTTCTTTCTTTCGTTTTTTTTTTTTGGTAGTTGTCACCAAATTTTTTTCTCCCCTTTTTCTCATCCTTTTTATCTCCAATGACGGTGGAATGGATGCTCAATCTACAACAGGCTGTAAAGTGGAGATCAGTTGCACTAGCATACTGGTGGGTAGAAGAGGGAGATATGGGATGCATACTGGGAACAGGGGCAGAGGGAGAACAGCACTGGTGGTGAGATTGCCCCTCGTTCATTGTCACTATGTACCATAAATGATGCAGTGAAATATTTGTAATGCACTTTGGTCACAAAAAAGATTTTAAAAAAAGCAATGTTAAAAAGAGATATGATCTTTGTAAAAGTCAGGTTAGGAACTAAACCTTCCACAACATGAATAAATGTACAGAATAAATTATCTGTAAAAAAATAATAAAATTATTCTATCCCCCCAAAAAATGCTATTTGAGAATTTTTTCTTTTGTTTCTTTATATTTTTAGTATTAGTAATATGAATATTTTAAGAAAAATAAGAAAGCACACCTATATTTAGTAATTTTTATGATTTAATATATTCAAGCTTATGAAATAAATTAAGTAAATAAATTAATTTGGGTATCATTATATTCATCCCAAGATAATGCTATGATATTTTTTCAGATAGGCTTCAATATTTAGAAAATAAAATTCCATTGTTTAAATTAACTTAGGAAATAATAATAGAAAACCTCATGTCTCAATTTCATTACTTAGAAGTGCATTCATATATTACCCTCTATTGATAAGATAGAAAAGTAAGTAAAACTTTCACTGATATATTTTTTCACATTGATTTTTTATTTAACACTGTGGTTACAAGGTTATTCATAATACAATTTATTGTCCACAAATAACGTTGTTCAAGGTTGAGTTACAGTCTTACAAAGTACAACAACCTTCATCAGTGGGCATTTCCCATCACCAATGTCTTCAGTTTCTCTCTCATCCTCCCTAATAAATTTTTCATGAAGTCATCTAAAATAGCACTTATTTTACAGATGAGTATACTAAGGCTCATGTATCTTATAAAAATGTGCAATGAAATTTTCTGTCCAGTGTTAATATAATCCAGGTTTTCTGCAATACCATGATGACTTATAATATTTAAAATATGTATAACTACAAGACTCTAGAAAATGTAAGGAGATAAGATAAAAATTAACCACTCCATTGTGAGGAAAATAAAATAAGATCAGCATTTACAACAGCCAGATTCAGTACATTGACCTAGCTTGTAAATTCAACTGTTTAATTAGCTAAAGACCTTGGGAATTTAGCTTGTATTTCTTTGTCATTTAGTAGTCTAAAACATTAATGAAACAGGCAATAAGTGAGTTTGGTATTTTCTTTTACCAGTTTTATCAGGAGGCATGAAAGCTAAGCCACATGATATTTGGTTGGTCAGGTCCTGCAGTTTGTGAAACCACCATAGCAACTCTGACAGTGATAGACTCCAAAATCACACCAAGGAACACTCTGAAGGTTTATTAACAACAGGGATCAAGCTTATGGAAGGAACTTGATATTATCCCAGTACCATTTCCTTGGACTTTGTATTCCTTGTAAAAGCAAAAGCCCATAACCTGTTTGAATGACCATTTCTTTCTTAACATTGCTTTAGATTGTGAAATTAGGGCATTGGTGATGGGAAGGTGATGGTGAAGGGGGGCTGTTCTGGTTATGACTGAAACCCAACTACAATTATGTTTGTAATCACGGTGTTTAAATAAATTATAAAAAATAAATAAATCCATGATATTTCATATGATAAAAAATTAAAAATCAGTAAAATTTTAAAATAAATGTTTCAACAATTTTAAGCATGTCGATAATATTAGTTCTTTCAAACAAATAAATAATTTTACAATTGACACTTGTGTAATCACTACAATTATATTTAGTTACACATTATGCTATTGAACCTATTTTTATTAATTTATCTATTTCTTCACAATGCATCTTAATTTTTAATTTTATACATTTTTTTTTTTTTTGGTTTTTTTTTTTTTTTTTGGGCCACACCCAGTAACGCTCAGGGGTTACTCCTGGCTATGTGCTCAGAAGTTGCTCCTGGCTTGGGGGACCATATGGGACTCCGGGGGATCGAACCGCGGTCCGTCCAAGGTTAGCGCAGGCAAGGCAGGCACCTTACCTTTAGCGCCACCGCCCGGCCCCCAATTTTATACATTTTTAAAGAAAATTTGTAATGTTAAAATTTAATGCTAAATTTTTAAAGTGCACATAAATAACATAGGTTTACAAGCCAATTTAAATATTAATCATTTTTATTCAGTTATTTATAGTTGAGTTTTAGACCAGGAATGTTGTAGCACAAATCCCACTACCAGTATCAACCTCTCATCAACAATATTACCATAAACCATCCATGCCACCACACCATGCTCCAGCCTGTCATCTAATAGGCCTTTGTTTAAGTTTGGTTAATAAAGTTTGGATCTTATGATTTATTAGACACTTGGATATTTAGTTCTTTTAACCCCAGCAACATAATGAATCCCCTTGTCTCCTCTGCCTCATTATTTCACACTTTTCTTCACTCAATTTCTTCCCTTTTTCTTACTATAATCTGGGCTTACTAGTGATCTTAACAACCCACCCCTTTTATAAAATAAGCAATGTTTTAAACTTACCAACTTTTAACAAATGTGTAACAGGACGATTTATATAATTATAAAATACCCCAAAGGCAAACATCGCTATCAATGCTAGATATTTTGCAATTGCCAAATGAGAACTTACTAAGAAGGACACCAGTTAAATATTCATCACTGATTATTTATTAAACTTCACTATAATTTTCCCACTATCTTTTGTTTATCCTAAAATTTCATATAAAGTGGTGTGGAAGCTGCAGCTCTAATATTGTGGTTAAATTGCAGGCTTTATTTATGGACAACATGTATGGACAACATGACATATATGTCTCTGAGTAATACATTGTCAGTAGTGATTCCTCAGTGGAGATACTAGAGTTTGCCCTGTGTATTTCTGTCTGTGGTCCTGAAAAATAAAATAAATTCAAAAAGTAAATTAAAGTAAAATAAAATAGTACAGCATATACTTCAGTAAAAAAGATTCCTTTAAAAGAGTGTACTTTTGGCCTTCCTGGTTTATATCTGGAGAGTGGCTTGTATTCTGATGTCTTGTGAAGTGGGAAAGAAAACAAAGTTTGAAGAGGACTTTATCTATCCCTAGCTTGCTCTGTACATTGTCTACTGGGAGACTTTCTGCAATATTGATCCATGAGGCCCACCAGGGCCATCCATGGGAAATACCAATCTTATAGCCACATAATCATAAAAAGCATGATTTTCTATTTTATGAGCAATTAATTTTTATTTTCTAAAGCTTATAAAATGTTACTTTTATTGCCATCAATATTTTTCTTTTATTTCCAGTTACTAATATCATATAACACCTTTTTTACTTTGTAGTTCATTTACTTCAATTTTTCACAGTTTCTAGACCTAGAAGTCAGTACTTCAGTTAACTTCTTCTGACCCTAAATTACTAAAGTAAACAAAGAATGTTATTATATTACTCAAAATAATGTTTATCACAATCTGAAATTAGGAAACTTCCTTTTCATGCTAAAAGTGTGTGGCTAAAGGTGTAGACAAAAGGTAATAGATAAGATCTTAGAAGCTTTGATGGTGGGATGAAGTAACCTTATATATCAATACCTAACAGAATTATAACCATGTTACCTAACAATATTACTTATTTTTAATAATAAGTGCTAAAAAAGTGTTAATGTATTTTCTGGTATAGGCAAACAAAAGTTACTATTGTTATCTACTTAGAACCCCTTCAAAGGCCAAATACATTTATGAAATGCTGTATGTATTCCTTAAATTTAAATGAAATGATTTAAATTAAAATTAATTGGTGGGCTGGAGTGATAGCACAGCGGTAGGGCATTTGCCTTGCATGCAGCCAACTCTTAACCTACCCGGTAAGATTCCCAGAATCCATCAGGACCCCTGAGCCTGCCAGGAGTGATTTCTTAATGCAGAGCCAGGAAAAACTCCTGATGACCGCCAAGTGTGACCCCAAAACAAAACAAAACAAAACAAAACAAAAATATTAATTGGTGGTTTTGCTCATAGAACTATGAAGCGTAGTTTGACTAATCAGATGAGCCACTTGAAATGCCTACTAGACACCGCATTATTTATCTTGAAACTTTATACAGCTCATAGCAATAACCACTTGTACTCTTTCTTAAAAGTAAATCTTTGCTCCTTGCCATTGGAAAGCTAAATCCCCAGACTGTCAGTGCTGCCTGTAACTAACCAATCTCTAAATCTTCATCTTAATTTGTTCATAGTCCCCTCTGCCCCTTTTTACAGCTAATTGAGTTGGATGCTTATGATGTTATAATGTAGACTTCCTCATTAAAATTATATTGTGATTATAGCAATCGGTTAGAGTAGTGAAAGTGAAACCACTCCACTTAGAATGAGAGTTAGTGCTCTTGAGATTGGATCTTCATTACAGCATGTTCACACATTCCACAGTAGACCAGAGTGCTAGCTGCTGAGAGTTCACAGCTGCACTTTTCACTAGGGAATTTTTATGATCAATAAGTGTCTCACCTGGAAATTCTCAAGAGGTTAGAACCTCCTGGAAGGTGTATCACAGCCAAAGACTTGCATAAAAATACATACGCTCACAAACAGAAATAACTCTAAAGAACCGTTCATACTTTAAATTTGTCACATTAAATAGAAGCTAGACTTTCCTGGAAACTATATTTTGTTGAGTTTTTACAGCTACCATTTACAACTACAGTCACTTCCTTAGCAAGTACTTCTGAAGGCACACCATCAATAATTCACTTTAAAATGAATCATATATAAAGTCTCTGCTTTCTGGAAACAAACTAAACTGATACTGATGTTTTTTATATATGTATAGCCTGTTAAGTATGAACTTATAATAGGAATATATTAGTTTATATCTGTACTGAGTATAGGGTGGGTAATTGTAATATTCTTCATCACAGAAAAAATTTTAAATTTCCTCATTACAACCTTTACCCATTACAAAATTGCTAAGAGGATAAGAGAAGATTTATGTCTCAAAGGGATAAAGAATGACTTTGTAGTGGAACTTTGCTACATAGTAAAGCCCAAAGAAGAGGGAGGTCAAGAGTTAGAGTCAGTAAGAAACCTAAGATTTTGTTAGGCAGAAAGAAATGTTAGGTTGCTCTGGTTATTTTCCTCTTTCTTTAAAACATGATTATTATTGTAGCCATGGGCACACCTTATGAACTGATGTTTAGGAGGCATTTTTAAATATAGTTGCAATAGCCCTATTGACAGAAAACCTAATTTATAATGTGAGGAGGACACTTTAATTCTGTGCAGACTAGAATGTGAGTTTTTTAATCTAGTTTTATATTTTGTGTCTTATTCCAAGAAGATGTTGGAGCATAGAGATTATCCAATTTCACTGTCATTTCATTTGGGAGAATCACAATGTTTTAAGTAATTGGGCATCAACTAAGACAGCTCACTTATTTTATAAATGAGGAAATTGAGACCTAGAGTATATAAGGGGTTGTCTGAGATTTTGAAAACAGACAAGAAGGTAGCTAGAATGTTAATTGTTGTCTAAAGCCTTTAATTATATTACATCTGTTACTGCTTTTAGATATTGTTCAAAATTAGCAGTTCAACTGATTTCTTCATTATCGCTTCACCTTTTAACCTATATTGTGCTATTTGACTGATTATTTCTACCAAGTGAAATGTACTGCTATGAAAAACATTCTTTATCTGCTTTTTCATCTTATTTATAGGACAAAACAGAACTACAAATTTCTTTGGACACACAAACATGTTATTTTTTCTGGAAACAGTAGGTTTTGAAACTTTTGAGATGATTTGGAAAGATTTCACTTAACAAAAATCAAAATTATATATCACAATAATTTTAGTATTACCACATAATTTGCAAAACTGTACGGCTTTCAAAAACATTTCTGAGTACATCTTAACAAAATTGCTACTGTTTCTAAAGTTTTTATCATATATTCATACCATACTGTTATGAACTTTATACAACCATATAAATTGTTTTAAGCTTTTTAATACAAAGTCACTTTTTTCCTAATCCCATAAAACTCTTTATTTTTAGATAGTTGCTCTCTTTCCAGATTATTTCTTATTTTCATATTATTGCCCAACTTTCAAATATTTAAAACTTATTCATTGAATATTTAACTTTCGTTATTTTCACTTGTCTCAGTACTAAATTTAAAACTCACTTTATTTTTTTCAAAAAAATATGGAACACTTCACGTTTGCATGTCATCCTTGTGTAGGGGCCATGCTACTCTTCTCTGTATCTTTCCAATTTTAGTATATGTGCTGCCAAAGCAAGCACTAAAACTCATTTTTCTACTTTAAGAATTTTAGGAACACTCTAACACGTATCACTAAAAATAAATTGTTAAATTATTCCTTTTTTAGGGTAACATATCCTTACCAATTTGTTTATTTTTATAAACTGAGACTCTTAAATAGCCACAAAATAATTTCCCTTATTTTTCTGTGACTTCTTTATATCTCTTACTCATCTATCAATAAATTATTGATTATATAGCTTTCAAACCATTTTTTCTAGTTTTATTAAAAAGAAGAACACTTGTAGTGGGGACAAGGAAAATAAAAAAGCATATGGTGAGAGCACTTGAACATTTTAATATGATGACGAGGAAACAATTTATACCAAACCACAAGTATCAACCGTGATGTAAGTATCTGACCAAAATTATAATATGCAGACTTAAAAAAAATAAAAGTATTAAGTTGATAGAATCAAGAGAGGGAGTGGGCAAACAGATGGTAGAAAGAGTCTAACTCTTGCGGTTAATCTGGAGTTGGTATCTTGAACACATGATTCTTTGTCATCAATAGCTTTAAAAATCAATGTTAAACTAAAAAAATAATAATAAGAAAAATAAAGTATTTATTTGCTGGAAATCATATTTACTGCTTTTACTGACATTAAAACAAACTGATTGCTTGATATGTTTTCAAACTATCCTGTCATACTTTGGATGCTTGATACTGTTGCTGGTGATAATCTCAAGCAGGGGAGGTTTCTAAGTTCAATATTTAAAGTGAAATGGAGAGAGGTTACAACCTTAAGGAGGAAATCTGTTTCCCTCACTTACCCTGAGGTGTTCCTGGGAAATCTAGGACTGATTAAAATCTTCTATAAGCCACTGCAGGGCACAGATGCTCACATCCCGCCTGCCTGACAGCTATCAACTTGCACCTGAAGCCTACTTGTCTTACACAGAATGAGAGATGCTCCCTCCTGGGCTCAGGTTGGAGTGGAAAAATTGATCCTTGCAGGAAAATAAAGGCAGTGGTAAATTTTATCCAGACTTATTGGTCCATTGCCATTTTCACAGAAAGAAATTAGGGGAGGAAAAGTGAAATAAAACAACTTTATTTGGTTAATAAAGGGTGAGAAAAAGAAAGGTAAATTTAAACTCAAGCTTAAGAGGACTCAGAATAGAGGGAAATCAGCCATTTCTCTAGAATTGGGAAACCAGTCCTCATATATTAAGGTATACATCTCAAGAGGGGAGATATTGGAAGTATATGGTGTCTTATCCCCTGCCAAATTGTTTATATACAGTTTTCTCAAACTGCACTGGCCCCCATCCCCAAGGGGCTGAACTAAGGTGGAGAGCTGTGAGAAGTTTATGTCCTTTTTCTAGTGGTGGAGTCTCTTCTTGTATGGGCTCATCAACACTCTTATTAAGAAGTTTCCACATGCCTGACCTAGAATTCTGCATCTTAATGTATTTCACATGCAGAATTTCAGTGTGTGTGTGTGTGTGTGTGTGTGTGTGTGTGTGTGTGTGTGTGTGTGTCAAAAGCCTCCATACTTTGAAGCTGGTTTGAATTTTAGACAGTTTTCAAAATATATATAATACTACCAGGGCACCTTTATCTTCCTGCCTGCAACAATTTCAAGTATAAATATGAAAATTATAGACTACTATATCATTAAAATTACATACCATCATGATTTAATGTGCTAATTTTTAAGTATAACACATTAAAATTCGGAGAATATGATTTTTAAAAGTCTCTTTAAATGATTCATAGCTTTCTCATATAGTTAATGGCCATGATTTATGGAAAATCTATGAAGAACTCAATTAAGCATTGGAGTCAAATGATATTTTTCCATGAGTTCTCTTTGAATAGAAAATTGCACTTTCTTCTTCCCCATATATTTCAATTGTATTTTGTGATTTTCATGATTTTCTATTTTTGTCAATTATAGAATTCTTTGTTTCTTTTAGTAAATATTCATTCCTCATCCAAATAGTTCCTTTAATGAATTTCCCCCAATATTTTATATCATTTTTTCTAGTATTTATTAAAATTACTTTGTAACGCTGGCACTGGAGTAGTGGTGCAAGGGGGTAAGGCCTTGTCCTTGCAAGCCTAGGACGGACTGTGGTTAGATCCCCAGTTATCCAATATGGTCCTCCAAGCCAGGAGCGATTTCTGAGCACATAGCCAGGAGTGACCCCTGAGTATCACCGGGTGTGGCCCAAAAAACAAAACAAAATAAAAAGCTTTGTAATTTTATATACATTTACATAACACTACTCTTTTAAGATAATTCATATAATATTTGTGTGTATCCTTTAACTTTAATTACACAATTTCATCCACAATTTTGAAGATCCCCTTTTGTATGACTGTATCGGTTGAAACAATACTAGTAATCACTTTTGTTTAGCATGTGCTTAAAGCTCTTCTATTATCAACATTTTATTTTATAATTGCTGTTTAGTAAATCATTTGAAATATCTTCATTCATATTTCATGTATATTGCCATTTCTATACCTGAATTTATAAATAGCCTTTTTCATGTCACTTATCAAAAATGACTAATTCCTTAGTATCTACTAATATAATGTAGTATTTTACAATTTGTGACTAAGTACATTCAAGGCATTAAAAACATTTCCTCTGTAAGAATTAAAGATTCAGGGGCTAGAGTGATAGCATAGCACAGGGGATAAGGATTTTCCCTGCACGTAGCCAACCTGATTTTGATCCCCAACAATCCATATGGACTCCCTCAATCTTCCAGGAGTACAGAGCCAATAGTAACCTCAAGGAACTGCAAAGTATGCCCCCCAAAATTAAAATTAAAATAGAAATTAAAAACAAGACTATGTCACTAAGTTCTAGAATCAGCTTGTGCAAGGTTGTAGTAATCTGTTCTAGTTGAATTTGATGAAAATAGTCTCTGATAATATATCTCAGTTTACTCATTTAGAAAATGAGGGTAGTAACAAAAATTTTATATAATTACTTAGTTATTGAGAAAATATGGTGCAATTAATTTTATCCAATCTCTGGAACATCAATTATTTTTAATTTATTAAAACACCATGTTATACCAAATTATACCAAATTATTCAGAATACAGTTGTTTCAGATACTAAATATTCAAATACCATTCCCACCACCAGTGTGACCTTTCCTATACCAGTGTCTCTAATTTTACACCCTTCTCAACTTCCTTTCATGTGTAAATACATTTACTTCATATTGTTTGAAAATGGAATCTTCAAAATGTAGATCAATAGGGTTGATTTGTAATTAATATATATTGCAAGGGTGTTACAAAAGTCATTTGCCAAGTTTACAGGACTATTGTTGGCATAGTAACCGTGTCACTATTTAGCTTTACTGAAATTGGTGGTCTTCTAACCAATTTTTCATCTGATTGGCTGTAGACAACTGGATTGATACTACTATGAAATTTTGATATGTCACATGATCAAAATTCACAGAAGTGGAACAAATTAGGTGGCTTGGAATTTGTATAAAATTAATTTTTAGAGGTAGGCAGTTTCTGTTGAGGGTGACATAGTCCCTGTGAACTACTGTGCTGTCAGCCAGAGAGGAGAATCAACCTGCACCCATTCCATGAAGGACCCCTATCAGTTTGAACCAATCTATCAGAGAAGAATTGATGGCCCTCATTTTCTTTTGAGCTTAGTAGTGGAGCTGTGACACTTTATATAAAGAATATGTATCAGTCATTATTTCTATATCAGGCATTATTATAATGCCACTATAACTGGAAGGACTGAACACTTTTCCTTTCTTCTTTTTATTTTTTGCATATACCCAGATATTTTCAGAATATTGCACATTTCTCCACAGAAAAAATACCAATATATTGTATTTCATTATAATTTTAAAGATTTGTAAACATAATGTATAAAATGCATTACTATTTGTATTTCTAATGTTTAATCTTGAATCTCTAAGGTTATTCCAATTTGCATGCCTTCTGTGTTCCTTTTAGGTTGATTATTATAAAATAAAATATGATGGTGATATTTTATTCATCTTTTAACCTATTTTTATTATATATTAAAATATATTGCCAACAATTGACAACAGGTCATTGATTTATGAAAATTTGTATACATATTTTTTAAATTCAAAATACCTTGAAACCTTGAAAATGTTTTTGTTCATGATATACCATTGAATTAATATAAATGTAAATTAATATCCAGATGATTGATGAGTCTGACATATGTTTTTTGTATAGTTTTATTTGAAGGTCTTTCTCTACACCACCCTACATTATTTTCATACAATTTACATCACATTTAAAATGTCATTATTTTCTAGTAACTGGTCTTTTACTAAACATAATCCAAGGGTATATCAACCCACAGTTACTCACAGATCTGAAAATTCTCTTAAAATACTTCTCCATTAAATTGAAAAAATACTACTGAACTTTTCAAGTTCTAAATTATTTTAGTCATGAGAATTATTAAATATATATGAAAATATGAAACTTTATAATATGTGTGCAAACAAAATGCATATTTGCACATATAGATCATTACACACACATATATATACTGTATAATATCAGACTTGCATACACAACAAGTACCTGAAAATTTTGTTTGTTTGTTTTGGTGCATATGGTTGACCTGGGTTCAAACCCTTATATCCCATATGGTCCCCTGAGCACTATCAGGAGTAGTTCCTAAGCAAGAGCCAGAAGTAACCCCTGAGCACTACCAGGTAAAATTGCAAAACAAAATAAATTTAGAAATAAATATAGGGGAGGGGAAGGAGGTAACCATAAAATAATGGGAATTAGAATTCAACCAGGTACATTGTCAAGTGTGAAGGAATCATAGATCTAAATATTCCAACCACAGAGCCAACATCACTAAAATAAACCAAATATAGAAAGGTGCCTATCGATATGTATTCAATTATTCAATTTTTATTAAGAAATTTATAAAAGAGTATAATCTAAAGAATGAGTAAAAAGCAATGCAAATGTCTTAATTATATAGGACTATACTTGTATTAATATGCATATATTTATTGTATTATCTTTTTATTTATTTTTATTTATTTATTTTTATATTTATGTATTTTATTTATTTATTTATATTTATATTGCAATCCTCTTTTTATTCACTAATAAATACTGCAATGTGTTATATCATTAAAATTGTGTTGTAGTTCTAAGATAATAACTAAATAATGGTACTAATAAGAAACAATGAATTAAAAATAAATTTCAGGGTGGCAACGGCCACGGCGGCGGCGGAGGAGGCGAGGCCCGGCCCGGCTCCCGCTCCCGCTCCCGGCGACGGCGCGTCCTCCTCCTCCTCCTCCTCCTCCTCCTCCTCCTCCTCGGCCTCGCGCCCTGTGTCCCCCCACTTCCACGCGCCCCAGCGTCGGGCTCCCGCTGCCGGCCCCGGCCCCGTCCCCGCCCGCCGCTCGCCATGTCGCTGAAGCCGCAGCCGCCGCCTCAGTCGCCGCCGACGCCGCCGACGCCCGCGGCCGCCGCCGCCCGCAAGCCCGGCGCCCCCGGGGGCCTCCTCGCGCCGCAGACGCCCGCCCCGGCGCCGCCGCCCGCGCCCGCCGCCCCGGCGACGCCCGCCCCGGCCGGCCCGGCCCCGGCCCCGATCCCGGCCTCGTCTGCGCCCAACGCCGTCGTCGTCTCCGCCGCGGGCGGCGCCGGGCGGCCCGGCCTGGGCAGAGGTCGGAACAGTAGCAAAGGACTGCCTCCGTCTACGATTTCTTTTGATGGAATCTATGGAAATATGAGGATGGTTCATGTACTTACATCAGTTGTTGGATCCAAATGTGAACTACAAGTGAAAAATGGAGGTATATATGAAGGAGTTTTTAAAACATACAGCCCTAAGTGTGATTTGGTACTTGATGCTGCACATGAAAAAAGTACCGAATCCAATTCAGGGCCAAAACGTGAAGAAATAATAGAGAGCATTTTATTCAAGTGCTCTGACTTTGTTATGGTACAGTTTAAGGATATGGACTCCAATTATGCAAGAAGAGATGCTTTTACTGACTGTGCTCTCAGTGCTAAAGTGAATGGCGAGCACAGAGAGAAGGCCCTGGAGCCCTGGGATGCGGGTGAACTCACGGCCACTGAGGAGCTGGAGGCTTTGGAGAACGATGTATCTAATGGCTGGGACCCCAATGATATGTTTCGATATAATGAAGAAAATTATGGAGTAGTATCTACATATGATAGCAGTTTATCTTCTTATACGGTGCCCCTAGAAAGGGATAACTCTGAAGAATTCTTAAAACGAGAAGCAAGGGCAAATCAGTTAGCAGAAGAAATTGAATCAAGTGCCCAGTACAAAGCCCGCGTGGCCCTGGAAAATGACGATAGGACTGAAGAAGAAAAATACACAGCAGTTCAAAGAAATTCCAGTGACCGTGAGGGCCACAGCATAAACACTAGGGAAAATAAATATATTCCTCCTGGACAAAGAAATAGAGAAGTAATTTCCTGGGGCAGTGGGAGGCAAAGTTCACCGCGTATGGGCCAGCCTGGATCGGGCTCCATGCCATCAAGACCCACGTCTCACTCTTCAGATTTCAACCCGAATTCGGCTTCAGAC